>NC_037668.1:126339598-126641450 GCF_003255815.1 Theropithecus gelada | reverse complement strand
TTTTTTTTTTTTTTTTTTTTTTTTTTTTTTTTTTTTTTTTTTTTTTTTTTTTTTTTTGATAACTGCTAGATACATCTTGCAAAGTGACAGCAGGGGTTTGAGAACACATGATGATAGTTTCCTTCCTTGTAGGAGACAAAGAGTTCAACCCGCAAAGGGACTTCTGTGAACTGGGTCCTCTGGGCAA
Organism: Theropithecus gelada; assembly: GCF_003255815.1. NCBI lineage: Eukaryota > Metazoa > Chordata > Mammalia > Primates > Cercopithecidae > Theropithecus > Theropithecus gelada. The sequence goes on along the minus strand of NC_037668.1, from coordinate 126,641,263 downwards.
TTTTCAGGAAGACTCTTCTTCCTCCTTGAAGTAGTCTTTAATAAAACAGGCAGCTAGATGTCTGTTACCCTTCTCCTGGTTCTTCATGAGGTCTGGTAGATTATTTCCCACCAAAGGTCAACAAACCCTGGAGAGTAAATCATATCTGATATTCAGGGTCAAAGGCATTTACATCCTGTAACCGAATTTCCGGTGTATTTTTCTACTAAACTTTTCTAAACTTTCTCTGTTGCTCACTGAAAGAAAAGTATGGAAAGAAGAGTACTCTGGTGGTGAGAAGATAGGATTATCGCCCAGGATCTGATAGGAGTATGATATTGATGAAAGGCAAGTTATTTTATTATTGTGCTTATAAAATGAGATAATGTATAACATTTTTATAAATTATTAAGATGACAACTTTACATATTAACTTTATTAATAATTTGAGTCAGCCTTGTAATTTTTGTTTCTAAGTATTTTCTTATAATTTTCCTGTTACTATTCTTAAAATATATTTAGTTTTCCAAGAATGCCTAGTGAGTATAGAAATTTTACTTTTACTTCTTTTAACTTTCTCTGCAGTACCAAGAGAATTTCTATCCATCCAGTATTTCTTGATGAATTACAAGTAGTTCAATAGGTATTATGGATGTTCACTGATATTTGGAAGCCATCTGACCCGTTGCTGTTTATCATCTTACTTTCTTTTATCAGACAGTCATAGTAAACCTGGCCTGATAGCTCAATTACAAGATTTCTTTTAATGAATCAATCAATTAAGAAGTCAGGTTTTCTTTTTCTATGAAAAAAATGATCATTTGCTATTATAACAAAGGTTACAGTTGGGTAGAATCATATCTATGAAATATGTTAACATTATAAGAATTTCCACAAAATTAACTTTTTAAGCAATGATCATTGTTATTTTAGGTGTCCTTGTTACAAGACACCATACTGTGGTGAGCTACGTGGTTTGTGCTGGGTAAAATCATTGCTTTACATTTTCATGGTCAGTATAGCCCAATTGTTCCCAATTCTGTGCCTGCACTCTTTCAGCTTTTAGTGTCTTTTTCAGCTAGCAACAGCATAAGGCTTTGCCTCTAGAATAACAACAGTATCATGTCAAAGAGGAAAATGGGCTTCGTCGTACCTGTGGTTTGATGTAATGGTTGTTAGGCACATATCCACAGAGAGAAATTTCATGTAGCTCAGAGACATTCAACATCTGCCATAAGCCTTGACCCTATTCTACAACAGTGTCTATAAGCTTTGGGGAAACACGTTATTGAAGGATGTCTGATTCCAAGAACCATCACAGCTGTCACTGGGGTTTAGTCTATCCACTGGCTGATATGCTTATCATAAACCACAACTCTTATATCGACTCTCGTTCAGATCTTGACTGTTCCCATTATACAAGAAAGAGTTAGAAAATAAACACTTGTAGCAGTTTCCGCTTAATGCTTTTTAGAATTGTGTTGGCTAGACAGCAAATCAAATATTCCCCTCCCTTCTTCCCTCCTTTTCTACACTTCCATTAAAACAAACACACAAAAATCAAATAAAGCATCAGATCGTAGAGATTTGTGGTCACACTGCCAATGCTTGGAACTTGAAAATTGGGCCTAAGAAACAGATATGATTTTCACCAGTGGAGATATGTAAATCAGCAAATCAGCACAAACGCATAGGATGAGACCTAAAAAAATAAAAAGAAAAAGAGAAAGAAAAAAGTCAGGCCTGGCAGAAATTGTGGTCTTTGAAAGTAAGAATTTAAACAACACTGTGACTCCAAGTATCAATGCTATACTATTGGTATTTGTGACTGTCAGATAGATCATTACACATATACAGGACAAGAAAATCTAGAAAAATAATGGAAATATTTTTTCAACTTATCGAATAGGTTGATTACCTTATCTGAGAAAGTCTGTTAACTAGTTTTTTGTATTTCCATATTTTGATGGTCATTTTTAATTTTCATAAAACTGCTGTTTGTATCACCGCCAATAAGAGTTAAGATTGTATTCTTATGGACATCACTCCATTTATGTTTAACTAGGAAGAGCTACACCTAGAAGCTGGCAGTGTTCATTTTACACACTCTAGGAAGTATGCTTGGCACAGTATACTTGCCTAAGCCCACTCCCTCTACCATCTTAACCATGGATCTTGCACACAGTATGGACTTCACAAAGGAAAAGATGAACATCTAGATTCCTGCTGCTCGTTTGCTTCTCTGTGCCAACAGCTTAACTTCCTTTATGGTTTTGTTTAGGCTAGGCGGGGAATCATTTTTGGCCTCTGAGGAGTCTCTTAAAAACAATTAACAATATCTTCATTTCTCCGATATTATGCAGCTTACTGTAAAACCTAATTGCCAATCATTGTTGAGTCATCAATTCTGTTATTCCTATTGACACATTTCTGTTAGCTATCCTTGGATGTACTATGTTGTCACATCTATGCTTCCCACACTTAAAATCCTCTAAAATGCTATTATAATCAGGGTAAAAGTTGTCCTTTTAAAACATGTTCTGACTCCCCTCGCCATTGAGCAGATTTTCGCGAGGCTCCATGAGCTGCTCTGTGAGCTCACACTCTACTTGCCCTAGGCTGACAAGTGACTTCACAACAACCATATGGTGGTAAGGCCATTCATATAAAAACGCCTTTCTCATGAGCTGTAAGTTGGTCTGTAAAAATAGTGTTTTGTTAATGTGGCTATAACAACAAGTTTCTTCTGCTCAACTTCTATATGCAATTAAAAAAAAATTCTCACGAGTTTTATCAGCTCCATGGATTCTGGGGAGCATGGCTTTCCGTGTTCTTCCACCCCCGACCATCACTGATCCGCTGCCAACCGTGAATGATCTTGATGCCAGTCTTGTATGCTGCAGGCCCCTGATCTCTAAGCCTGGCTTTGTGACACAATTATCAGGGGAACCACATTAAAACGCTGATTCTTATGCCCTATATTCTACCCCATACCTACTGAATTTGAAACTCGATGGCAGTGGTAAGATGAGCAGTTCTCAGATGAGAACGTTATCATTCTTTATGTTTTTTGAAACAAATTACCCCTCTAGTCAACCCAATCCTAGTCCGCTTATTTGCATTTGAGAATTACTGTTTATTTTGTATGAAAGTAAAGCACATTTTGCAAGACAAGATATCAGTCCTCTGGTAAAGCTAAGGTAAAGGTAGCTTATCTTTGTGCTTCCCTTTCATTTTGTGAGACTGCATTCTGTCATGAAAGGAGATTTGATATGTTTGACATGGGTCCATCAGATGGTAGTTACACTAAAAAATGAATTCATGGTGACTTTCCTATCCTAGACACGGAACATCCATATTGTTTGCTAAGTATCAGAAGACCATTCATTCATTATAAATGATTATTTACTGGGAGCCCACCATATACCAGGCACCATACAGGTGTTCTGTTTCTCTGATTATACCCTGAATGATATACCCATTGTCATGTGTAATTAAGAATTAGTGATATAGATAAACCCCAAAGAAAATATCATTCAAATACTTGAATGAAATGTTGTACAGAAGTTCTTGACATTCTAATCAGATAAGCAAAGCACAAATCCACTTTATAAAGTATGAAAATGACTTTACAATAAACGTTTCATTATGATAGTGCATATGACTGTGACATAATGTCTAGGAGCCAAGGTACAGCATGGAGGCTTCCCTGAGAGGTAGATAAGAAAGCCTTAAAAATGTAAAAATGTACTAGGGCACAGAACTATTCGCCAGCGGGTGTATAAAGACATCCTTAGAGCCACAGTTCTACTAGAGAGAATCCCATCAGCAGGAGACAGGGCAGTGGACCTGTTGGAATGGCAACACCATCTGGGTAGCAAAGATTATGTCACAGGTACCTGTGGCTTCAAATATTACCCAAGTACTCTCTCTTTGAAACAGATTCATAATGCAGTCTGGGGGGATTTTAATCCATTGTGATATTTCTAATGTGTCTAATCTTTGTAGTTATCTCTCTGTTCCTTTACTTGCACTTCAATTTGCTAGATTATTTCTAATATGCTTAAAATTTGTAATGGAGGTCAGTCTCCAGGTTTGGCCAAAGGAGTAACTGCCGAGGTTTGTGAGTAGAGGACTTATACTGTCAAAAGGTAACCCAGTCCTCAATTTCACTTTGAATATATGGAGACCCCAGCACAGAGATTAAAGACATTTTCATTCAACTACAAATTCCTTGAAGACATGGGCTGTATCAAGTCATTAATACAACTTGTAAGAATAATTTCACTTGTATTAGATTTATTTCTTTTAAATGTCCTAATGCAACCAGACTTATTCCATAAAAACTACACTGAAGGCAATAATGATAAAATTGTCACTGTAGAGAAATTAAAAAACCCAGAACACAGGGCCGGGTGCAGTAGCTCAGCCCTGTAATCCCAGCACTTTGAGAGGCCAAGATGGCAGGATAACTTGACACCAAGAGTTGAAGATTAGCCTAGGAAATACAGCGAGGCCCTGTCTCTACAAAACAAAAGTTAAAATAAAACCCAGAACACACTAAGAGAGGAAGGAGGGGATTCAATATTCTGCCATAATCCTGATTGAACTCCAAGTCGCTACTGACACCCCGCTGATGCCTTATTGAAAATAGTCAGTGTTTGGTTCTAAAAGTTTTTCCAGAATTTTGATTTTGAAGTATTTCTTTTCTATTTATTTCCATCATCCTTTTGTTTGAGAATTTGTTCCCTTATTCCTAAATACTTTAGTAGCCAGCTAACCATCCTTCCTCCCTCTAGTTTGCCACATGGCCTCTAGGATTAAACTTCTTAAAACACCACTTGATTGGGCTTTAGATCTTCAATGGTTTCTTTCAATCACTGGATCCTGGATACATAAGTCCTCAGTGAAGTCTGCCTAAATCCTCTCTCCATCTGAAAGCATTCTTTCTTTCCTTTAAACATTTTCTGTACCCTTTTAATGGCATCTGATGCAATACTACTTTTATTACAGTAATTTTCTTCCATAGCTTGTCTTCCGGACTCTACTGTTCTACTGTTGATGGCATGTCTGTGTCTGATTCATCTCTGGTTCCCATCAGTCTCCTGGTAAGAATGCTGAGCACATAGAAGCATAATGCTTTACTCAATGAATATTTTTTGTAGGATGAACCAATGGAGACTCTTGGCACTCTAGAAATAGTACTGAAAATTTCAGATTCTATAGCCAGTGCAAACTATATGTAAAGGTCTTAGCCAAATATATTTATTAAAACCTTGGAACTCTGATCTTATACCTAAGATTCTATTTAGCAAAGAAGTGCAATGAAATATAAAGCATGACTCCTAGGACATTGTGCTGACTGGGTGGCCAAATATTTACAAAACAATCCAGTTAATCATGGGCTTAGTTTTATGATCCATGAAATGAGGAGAATATCAGCCTCATGTTATTGTTGCTATGGTTGGCCAAGACATCCTATGTGATAATGTTATGAAAAGTAACAAGAACTATATAAAGATTTGGGTTATTGTATTATTTTACAAACACCATTGCTAAATTGATTATTTGCTTATCTGTTTCTCCCACATTTTTACATATGTAAATATACGGACATGGCCAGGTAAGGTGGCTCACACCTGTAATCCCAGCACTTTGGGAGGCCGAGGCAGGAGGATCACTTGAGGATCAGGAGTTCGAGACCAATCTGGCCAACATAGTGAAACCCCGTCTCTACTAAAAATAAAAAAAATTAACCAGGCTTGGTGGCATGCACCTTTAGTCCCAACTACTTGAAAGGCTGAGGCATAGGAATCGCCTGAACTGGGAGGTGGAGGTTGCAGTGAGCTGGGATTGTGCCACTGCACTCCAGCCTGGGAGACAGAGTGAGATTTCATCTCAGAAGTAAAAAATAATAAATAAATAAACAAACAAATAAAAATTAGGGAAAAATCTATTTAAACAGTACTCACACCAAATATTTTAGTATTCTTTACTATGCCTCTAAATATTTAATAGATTATTAGTAGATATAAACATAGAAGACACTATTTCACATTTGCATGTTAATGAAAAATTATAAATTATATATTATTTGCTATGTGAAGTACTGGAAACAGTATTCATTTTTTATGGCCATAAAAACTTAGATTGTCTCCTGAAACACACATCAAATCCCCTTCTGTAATAGTGCCAGAAAGATCTGCAAGCTTTTTAAAGCATCTCTAGCGAAATCAGATAGATTTGTTTGTGCCGCTTTGCAACACGCTAGTGTGAAAGTTCATTTTAAACAAAACAGTTTTAATAATGTCATTACTAATGTACATTTGGTCATCACTAAGAAATGGGGTTTTAATATGAATGTTTCATTTTAATAAACGGCAGAGGAAGCAAGTTGCCCTGAGTCAGCAGGAAGTGGTTATACACCAGAGAACAGCCTGATTGTGTTAGATTCATCCAGAACACTGAACAGCCCAGAGACGGTCCAAGAAAAAACAACTGGCTTTATTCAAATGATTAGGCTTACTGCAGCTCAATAGTGAGATTCACACATTCTCCTATTATTTCTTGACCTTGTGCCAAAAACTCCCACTTACAGTAATAATTAGAATTAGTGTTTCCAGTGCATGCCTCCATCTTCCTAACAAACAGTAAAAAAAAAAGTGGCGTTTACAAACTATGCAGTTAATGAACATTTTCTTTATTTTGTTTGATTAATACAGCTCAATTTCCCTAACTCTTTACCATTACACCCAAATATATCTAACTTTTATTGCTAAATCACTACAAGTACCACTACTAGTACTGTCAATACTAACATTTTGAAAAGAACCAGTGTTTCTTTCTACTTCTCATTAAATTTTAAGAAACTCCTTTCATTTCCCTGGTCAGAGTACATATGTAAAGCTGTCTTTGACTGCTGTCATTCTGGGTTCTGTGCATTTTGGGTCCAGTAATGTAGAAAACTGTAAATACCACAAATACTGAATCACAAATGTTGCACTTAGCATACAGCACAAAATTACTGTGCCTGTTGTTTTAACGCGTGCAGTTTGTGGGAAGGTCTGGAAGGGCCCATGAAATCTTCGTAGATGTTGATGAAATGCTTCTGTCTACATTTACCAGTCTGAACCCCTCACCAGGCTTCTCCAGAAGCTCAGCGTGCACTTCCACGAAGGGATTGGCAAGAAAAGAGTCATGTCATATTTATGTGTTCAGTGATTCTTGTAGCACTGTGGTTATTACCACTCACAGAAGCCTAACACATACATCCTAGGAGTTTACCCTTAGTTGGCAGGACCTAATGGGAAATCAAATAGGAATCATAAGGTGTGAAAAACAAACAGGAGAAAAATAATCAAAACTTAAAAAAATTACTTAATAGAATAAATAGGAAGAGTGAACTGAATTCCTTGTAAGAGACAGAAGTCAGGATTGGAATCCCAAAACCTAGACTGGACCCCATACCTCTGCCACGAACTGATTTTAGTCTGCTTGGATGAGGCATCAAGTTAGGAAACCTGGGAACTCTAAGCCTTAGTTTTCTTATTTACAAAATCAGGCGAGCAAAATTCCTACTTCAATCACCTCACTGGTTTGTTGTCAAGAATAAATAAATGGATTCAAGTCTTATAAAGTCTACATGGCTACAGGTTGGTGATTTTTCGAGTTCATGGCAAGAGACTGTATGGTCAATCCATCACCTTGCTCCCTTGCTTCAAGCCCTTCTTGGCTTCACGCAGCACTTGGTATCCACGTCCCTTGCTTGGCCTACAAGTTCGTCCTAGCCCTGGGCTCTGCTACCCTTTTCAGCATGGTCTCATAGATGCAACAGCCACATGGGCCTGGGAAGAGGCCAAGATCATTCTCACTTCAAGACCTTTGATATGCAGAACCCTCTGAATGGAATGCCCTTTTCGGAGAACCTTATGAGGCTGGCCCCTTTTCCTTCTAGCCTAGCTAAATTTTACCTCTTCAGTGGGCCTTTCTTCTCCTCTAGCTACAGTACCTTCTCCCACAGCACTCCCTATCTAACCTATTGACTTTTTGCAATCTGAAATTATCCTCCCTGCTTCTTTGCTCACCTGCTTATCCAAGGATCCTCACAGAATGTAAGCTAACTAGGAGTAGGACGGTTGCCTGTCATGTTCACCGTTTTAAAATTGGCACCTGGAAAAGTGCCCAGTCCGTAGGAGGGACTCAATAAAACTTGTTGACTGACTGATGAATATGACAGTTGGCAGTTCTCTGGGAAGGATAGATAGTGGAAAGGGCCCAGCTGGTGTTTGAAGACCCCGACCACTGCTCTTTTTGTAAACCATCTTAAATGTGTCCTGTGCCTTCATACTACGGCTCCTGGTCTCTCCCTGTCTGAACTACCCATGTATCTCCACTCTATCTTATCTCCCAAGGTAAAAGTAATAACAATAATAATTATTATTGACAAACAAGGAGCAATATCCCTTTCCTGAGTGATAAACTGACTGATAAAAGTCAATTATCTGTCGAGAGTAATAATAATAATTGAACACTAACTTGTAGCTAAGTATTTTACATATGTAATCTCACTTAAATTATTAGAACATTTTATTTTTGAGTGAACCAAGGATTAGAGAGATGAAGCAATTTGTAGAAGGTCTCACCACCGCAAGAGGCAGGGCTTGTCCTCAAATGCATGTTGGTGAGAGACTCTCTCCTGCATCTTACTGCTTTGTATATAGCAAAGCCCTTGCAGAGAAGAATTCACACTCTTGCTTCCACACAGCTGGACTCGTTTTTTCTGCACCCCACCCCCTCCCCGCCCCAGTATCCCCTATCCTGGGTGATAAATTGACTGAATTATCAGAGAAATGAATCAGGCAGCTCATGCTCTTGTTTTTTCTTTAATGTATATATCTTTTCAGAAGCCTTCTGAATACAAAATAACTGGCAAAGGGACACTCCAGATTGATGATCATAATAATAGCTCACATTTATGGGGCACACACTATGTGTTAGGCATTTGAAGCTTCATGACAACTCTATGAGATATGTCCTATTTGGATCCCTTCTCACAAATGAGGAAACTGAGCCACAATAGAGTTTAATAACTTGCCTCACGTCACACAGCCAGAAAGTGGTGGAGCTGGGATTTGTACTCACTAGTATAACCAAATAGGCATTGTGCTCAACCACTATGTTAAGCTGATGGAGCCATGAGATCAACGCAAGGGCTAGTTTACTTGGCCTACGTGTAAAAAAAAATCTCATCTTTAATAGCAACTCATTTTTCCATGTAACATCTGGCCTAAGATGAGCCCTTAAATAAATCATTTTCCATTTTTTGGCAATGTTAGTTAATGCTTCAGTCTTGTGATTATTTTTAATATTAGAATGATAAAAAGTAGCACAGTCTTGGATAAATAAACAACCTATTTTTCATTTGATACAGATGAGCCATCATCCAAACAGTATCATTAATCACCTTAATATATCTATCATCATCACTTTCTCTAGACTTGTTTCTTCCTTTGTCAATGAGAAATGAAATAAAACAATTGTGTGATAAGAAATCATGCAAACAATTCACTGGCATTTCCCGTTTCTATTTTAGAATTTTTGTTGCTGTTGTTAAAATCTCAAATATTATAGATTTTAGTTAGAACCACAATATCATTAAATTTCTCAGTTAAATAAGGGAGGATTTTAAAAAGGAGCAGAAACAGTTGCACAAAGACTCCTAAAGTAAAGATAGTTTTAATGAGATCTTCTTTTCACTAAAAATGAGATTTTTTAGAGAAAGTCAACCAAAAGGGGAAAAATATGACAGAAATTTTGGATCAGGAATTTTCATAATTAACCACCAATTTCCAGATGATAAGGCCGAAAGCAAGCTAAGTCTTGGAGAAATTGCCCTCTGGGGAGAAAGGAAAAAAGGGATTTTTAGTTTGACAGTTCAACCTTGTATCAGCACCGTTTTCTCCTCCTGCGGGTTCAAGGAGTTCTAAGCACCCTTCTGTAAATCATCATCTTACATCTATTTATTATCTTCCAGCTCAGTGCACAATACTATCTGTTACACATGGATACCAGCAATAATACACAGGGGGGCTCTGGTATAGGAGACAGTAAGCTCTGTGCTCATCCACGTTCGGAGTCTCATCCTGCAACACGGAGTTCCTGCTCATGCTGTAGCCACCATCATCAGCAATTAACACAAAGGTATTATGTTTCTAGTATTCATTCCTCTTTACTTATGCAATATGATGTTAGCCACCCAATGCTATATGGATACAGAAAGTGTCTGACTGCCTTAAGGCAGCATAAGGTAGAAGAAATTATGTTTATTTATTTAATTTTTTTACTGTTAGAGAGGGCAATTTAATAGGAATTTGGTAACCTGTGTTGCAAGATACTTGTATACACAGTAGCACTGTTTCTGTTCAGTGGAGAGCTAAAATAAAATGAATTCCACATCCCTGCCAGAATGCTACAAAAGTGTTAGCTATTATCGCAGAAGAGGAAATCAAACCCAGTGGAACAAAAATTAAGAACTTTAAATGTATGCTATGTTGCAGTGATTCTCAACACAGGCTCTGAAAAGCTTCAAAAAAAAAAAAAAAAAAAATTCCAGACACCCAGTGCCTATCCACGAGAGATTCTGATTCAATTAGTCTGGGGTGGGACCCAGTCACTTGTATTTAAAAAAAAAAAAAAAAAAACTCAGATAATTCCAATTTGCCCGCAGGATTGAGAACAACTGGTCTGGGGACAAAACTTCAGAGCCCAATTGTTGTTTTAGTACTAGCACAATCATTTACTGGTGAGACTTTCTACCAGTGCTTCATCTTTCATTTTGTTTCTAAGTTTCATCTATCATAAAGAGCTGTCATAACAATTAATTAAATCTTGTAAGTGAAACTACCTTGATAAGCATAAAATGCTATAAAAATATAAAATAAAAAGAAATGAAAGAAATCTCTGAAATCAAAGAATTGTGAAGTCTATTATCAATTCTAATATGATTTTTAGACTCAGAATTTTTGTCTGACTTCAAGCACATCCTTTTACGTATCTTAACTTTAGTTTCTGTACCTGTAAAATGGAAACAATGTGTTCAACCTGCAGCTCATAGCAAAAGGAGATAAATACCCCTATTTTATAGAAGTGTGAGGATTAAAAGACAATATTTTTAAGGTATGATTACAATCCAGTTTAGTTTTGTTCCTCTCCCCTAAAGGTTTCTCTGAGAATCAAATAAGTTAATATATGTGAGAGCATATTATAACTATGATTTATTATCATTATGCTGTTGTTATTGTTATGTTTTCATTATGCCTCATTTTATTGAGCTGTAAAATGAGAGTATTGAACTAAATCATTCTAAAAAACATCCTCTAAGCACTAAAAATCTGTGATTGTTAAAAAACATGGACAACCTTTGTACTCATTTGATTCTGGTTCTGTGTGTGTATGTGAGAGAGAGAGAGAGAGAGAAAAAGAGAGAAAAAGAGACTGAGAGAGAGAGAGAGAGAGTGTGTGTGTGTGTGTGTGTGTGTGTGTGTGTGTGTGTGTGTGTGTAAGTTTCAGGAAAAATAATATTAATGAAAGGAATTTCCTGAGTTGTCTTAGCCTAGAATTCATCACACTTCACGATGGCATTATTCTTCTGGGACAATTCACAGGAGAGTTCACAAATAACAATCTTGTTGTGTTCTGGAATTTAGGTATACCTTGACTTCTGCTGATTTTAACTGGTTTGGATGCTGAGATTTAACTTTGTTTTAAGCCAAAAGTCGAAAGGAGCAAGCCCAGTAACTATATGCTGCTCTCTGGAATAGCCTGAAGATGTCCATTTCAAGTTGCTGGACTGTCTGAATCACTTAGAAGCACCGAACCTCCTCAAACAGACCCGCGTAGCCAAATTTCTGATGCTAGATTTGGAGGAGCAAAACATATTTCTGGATTTCTGAAAGCATTCAAGAGAAGTAACAGGAAAATGCTGCGTTCTATTAGTAGGTGTGTACATGTGCGGCTTCTCTATTGTGTGAGTCTTTAAACTGGTCCTCTCTGTGGGATCATTTTCTTTCGGGTATAAATATGTTCAGGTTTCTCTACTCTTAAAACAACATCAAAGTAAAAATAGAAATTAAAAATCATCTCTTCCACCAAATATTTCTTTCTAGCTGCAGCACTACCTCTCTTCTTGCTTTCATAACCAACATGCTTACAGCACCTTCTATGTCTGCAAACTGTTTTGCCTTTTCTGATTCATCCTTAAATCCCTGTAGCCTGGCCTTGTCTCTACCTTTGGCCAAGATGGGCAGTGTTCTCCTATGTGTTAGTTTCAAAATGCCAGTTCTTCCCTTATGTGATCTTACTGAGTACTACTGCACTTCTAATTCCACCGACCACTCCTCTTATCTCAGACCTTATCCTCCCTTGGGTTTATAACACTGATCACTCCTAATTTTTCTTCTCCCTCTCTGCCCTGTCCTTGGTTTTCTTCAGGCCCTTCTCATGCTATTTGGTTATTATACACTGATTTCCCAGGAACCTACCCCTATACTTTTCTTCCAATCACTCTACACACACTTTCTGGAGAGGCTCATTCACTTGCATGGTAGCAATCACTACCATTCCCCAGTTCCTCAAAAGCAGCCTAAGTGGGGCAAATCTTCACATGCTACTACTTTCTTAGGAAGTACAATCTCAGAAAAGCATGAATGAGCAAAAAGGAAAATGAGTAAGGGAAGGAGTAAGAACAAACACAGCTGCAGTTTTGTGAAAAACACAACTGATTTTTCTCTCACAGTTCGCTTCAAAAAGGCTGTATATAATCCTATGTGTCTGGACAGTGTCCTATGCATCTTCAAATCCAACATATGCAACTTTAAACTGAACATCTTCTTCACCCTTCCAGTCTCAATATCTGCTCCTCCAACAGCATGTTATTTTTCTGTGAGTGTGACTTAAATAACTTGCCAATGCTTTCAGGATAAGGGTGGAAGTGCCTAGCATAACATGATCTGAACTTGACTTCCACTTCAGCTATACTTTGCTCCATTCCTCTTTTTAAGCTTCGAGCTTTAGCCACATCGAATGACCTGTAAGTTTCTCCAGCGTGTTGTGTCTTGTTACGGCATTCTTCCTCTGCACATGCTCTTTATACTAATTATAATGTCCCCCTCCCTCAACTTCTTCTTCTAACTTATACCTGCTCATCCTGCCAGACTTATACCCGCTTCCCAAAAAATCTTAACCTCACCCAGTCCCCTTCCCACTATATGGGCTCAACACCCTTACCATTTGCTCTCTTTACGTACTAACACTGCACTTCTCACACACCGTACTGTGAAAATATTTTTTAACAAACATAAGTGAATGGCTAATTTTACCTGTACTTAACTGGGTAAAGGGATGCCTAGAGAGTTGGTAAAATATTATTTCTGGATACACCTGTGAAGGCGTGTTGGAAGAGATTTGCATTAAAATTGATTGAACGCTTAAAGAAGATCTTCCCTCATCAATGTGGGCAAGCATCATCCAATCTATTGAGGGCCTGAATAGAGCAAAAGGGGAGAAAGGGGAGACTTGCTCTGTTTGACCTGAGACATCTTCTATCATGTAGCTCCTATATGTGTATTTCCTATTGGTTCTGTTTCTTTGGAGAACTCTGAAAATACAGTAAGTCTTGGAGATTTCCTATTTGCAGGCACTGTTTAACCAAACTTGCCAAATCTTGGGTGCCTGGGAGGGCTGAGTAAGCCAGTGCCTGTGAATAAATTAGGCTATGCTAACAACAACAAAAAGAGGTACTGGATGATTTTCCAGCACTCGGATTGTGTCAGGCAGAGTGCTAAGTATTTTATATATATAATCAAGTTGTCAAAAAATTAGTTTTGGGTTAGTCTGTTTGTATTCCTTTTTCAGACCCAGGTTAAACCACAGGCAAAGGTAACCCTGTGATCAGGATCAGATTTCCTTTCCAGCATTCCCTGCTGCTGTTCCAGGACTCTTCCTCCTACTAAGAGCTAATATTTATTGTGCTCTTACTATGTTTGAGCCAGGCACTGAGCTAAGCCTATTAATCTTCACAACAACCTGATGTGATAAAGACTATTATATTCCTTTGCTGCAGAGGAGAAAAATATAGCGCAGAGAGATAAAGTAACTTTACCAGGATATATTTATGGTAAGTGCTGGAGCTGGGATTTCATTATAGACCCCAGATTCCAGAGCCCGCACACCACTCGACATACCATTCCTATAGCCAGAAGATATTGTGGTTGAAGGCATAAGAAAATACAGGAATTCAGAAACCTGGCTTCTGGTATCTGTTCATTTTTATTAAGCTACAAACCTTTGTCATGATCACAGGAACTCAGGTTCCTCATCTATCAAAAGTGTGGAGTTTAATTCTGATATTCACTATGCTTTCTTCTGACTTCTATTTTGGTGACTCTATTCTAAATGTTAAACTGAGCGTCACAAGCTCAATGGGAAAGGGAATCATCCATGTAGTCTTGACAGCCAAAAAAACCCATTTGTAAAAGATTAAAGAAAAAAAAAAGAGCCATTCACCAGAAAAGTGACTGGACAGGTACAGGCCCACACACCTCATACCAGGAATCCAAATGTCCCTTTGTATTGGCCTATTCTAAATGACTTTACTGGTGCTTTTTAAACCAGTTTATTATGGAAACAGTTTATAAAATTATTCTTCCTTTGTTCAGTTCTCTTGAATTTTTATCTTTCACTTGTTTTGCCAGTTAGATAAATAAAGTTACTTTCCAGAACTACTCGGGCACATCCTTTAGGGGACTGAACAACCAGAGGGAAGCCACTTTGTAGCTCGTGTCTCTGAAGATGAGGACCCCCACACTAAGGAAAACACCAAACACCATATTTCCAAGGATACATTTAGGAAAAAAATATGACTCCAAAAGAAAGCAGCCTGTGTGACACAGTATGTATCTTCCCAATCACCTTAATTGTGAGATCATGGTTGTAAATCTTACCTAAGCAACCCCAAAAAGTAGGGATGTTGTGGGGGAGATGAAAGGAAGAATTAAGTGTATGTGTACAAGGGTCCCTTTCCAATGGAGGTCTCTAAATTTTGCAATTAATGAAAGATTAAGAGCTCTGGCTTCAAGCCCTGACTTTCAGTCCGGGCTGAATTAGCTACACAGCCTCCGATGTCTCCTCCTCTCTCTGAGTCTCTGATTATCTACAAAACAGGTAGCTGGAAAAAAATGAGCTCTTAAGTTCCTCATAGTTCTAAGCACTTTATAATGCTGATTTTTGCTAAGGCTCCAGAATTTGAATTTAGTTTGTAATCCCAGATATTGCCACTAAAATGTTTTTTGTTCAGCCGGTTTCATAAGCTCAGAATTTCACACTTAGTACAAAACATAATAAAGACAAACAAAACAAAACCCTAACAAACAAAAATCCCTCCTATCCCTGTCATTGAGTTTAAAGATGAGGAAGTGGGCTGCCAGGGATTGTCTGGGTAAACTGCAGTGTGATTGCCTTGTCCTAGCTTGGGACCCTCTTCTCTTGGATCAGAATCAGACCAGCTTTACGAGGAAGCCAGTTGCCTCTCTACATTTCATCTGAGTTACATTTGAATGAAAAAATTGCAAATAAAACCCCAAAAAGATTTTTTTTTTTAAGAAGTCAACAAATTGCTATAACTAAAAGGTTGTTTGGGCTCTGAATCAACTTTATTTCTTGTCTTTTTGCTCTTTTGAAAATAAAAAATCTCATTTCCAGCTCATAAAGTAGCATTAGTTCTTATTATTCCATACATTAGAAGTCAACTGGTAATTCATACAAATTAAATTAGTTATTTTGCATTTAATTTACTGACGACAAACTATAGGATTCAGCAGTTTGGCTCTGATAACCTTTAAAATGTATTAATTTCACCAGTGATTTACATACGGCTTTATTTCCCACTGCTACAGCTTCATTCTCCAAAGCAGAAATGCCCCATGGTTTTTCAATTTGTTACCTAATCAGCACAATATATTCCTCCTTTTCTTCCTTTTATATTGTCTCCTAAATTTGAGGCTTCAATATTTGAAGAAATTGTACCAAGAAATCTCACATGGCTTTTCTATTTCTGGGAACCTTTAAAGGAATAAACTGAGAAAAATTATTACATTGAACTAGTGGTACTGCTTGCAAACACAGCAGTCTTAAGATGATTGCATTCAAATGAATTTTTTTTCAAATCATGATACTCAGACATTTCAAAAATATTTCCGCAAATCCACCTAAAGCTCCTAATATCAATATATCAAAATCCTTGGGAACTACACCAATGACAAATATTGAAGTTCTGAAAAGCAGTTTCCTAAGGTGATTCTGATGAGGCATACTGTGTGACAAAAGCCATTCTCTACTCCCTAAATGCCCCCGTTCTGGCACCAGACGGAGGAAGTAAATTCTCTCCAACCTTGCCCTTCTTTATTGTTATCTCCAGGTTAGAGGACCCCGGAGACAACTGGGGTGAAGCCACAGTTAAAAAAAAAAAAAAACTCAAGCTTTGCTAGTCAGACAGAAATCCAGTTTCTTTAACTTACTATAATTCTATGAGCATCATAACTATATACTTCACATCTAGTTAAACCTCTGGCAAAAAACAAAAGACACTTTTTCAAATTTTAAGATAATTTTGGAGGTGTTTGTCTTGGCTAAAAGCAGTGAAATCAAACTGTATATTGGGAGTGAAAATATTCTATTTTTCCAAACTCAATTCAACAAAAGTGCTTATCTCACAGGAAAAAAACACAGCGATGAGCTGCTAGGAACTACCAAAGTCCCCACCACAAGTGTCCGGTGCTCCATGTTGGGGGTGTAGAACATGTGGCTGAATCAAGGGGGTGGATGCTGGGGGGCAAGAGTTTGGGAAGAAATGAAGGTGTATTTGGAATTTTGTACTGGGCAAAGATAAGTGTTACAGAGAAAATGGGAAGAGATTTGGCCATTTGAGTAGAAATATCTACTTTCTAATATGCCTTGGAAAGTTGACAAACAAGAAACCTTCGAGGGAACTCTTCTTTGAGGGCTGCCCTAGAGAAACTTGTTTCGAATGTAAAATGAAAGAACAAATATGACAACAACAGTAACAGCCTTAAAGAGATTCAGTAGTCTATAGGGATGAAATGCAGTCAGCCCTCCATATCCATGGGTTCTGCATTCGTGGATTCAACCACCCCTGGATAAAGGCATTCAAAAATAAATTTTAAAAACAACAATACAATAGTAAAAATAAGAAACACTACAGTGTAACAACTATTTACATGGCATTTACATTGTGTGAGGTATTATAAGTATGTAGAGATGATTTAGAGTATATGAGAGAATGTGTGCAAGTTATATGCAAATACTATGAGATTTCTTTATCAGGGACTTGAGCACTGGCAGATTTCAGTGTCTGTCGGGGGTCCTGGAAACAATTCCCTGCAGATACTGAGGCACAGTGGTAATACTCATAAAAAGTCCTTCCTCTTAAGTCATCGTATTCTTTTAATTGTGTTGTATTTGTTATATCTATTCTTCACCATGTTTGAGTTCTTCTGACACTGAATCTGTGAGGTAAAAATATATAATGTACTACAAGTTTTATTCATAACAAAATAAGACATACCATGATACAAGCTATGAAACATTACTTTTATATTACTAAATTTGCTTTTTTATTTATGTGCATTTCTTATGAAATACAGTTTCTTATGTAAATGTTTCAATTTTCTTTGGGCACTGTTTTATAAACAATCCCCTTATCTTTTTCTTAATGTTTATTTTTATGAAAGAGGCTCTGGTTTTATTTATTTGTTGATATTGTGTGACATTTAAGCCAACTCCATTTCTTACGCCTTCTTTTTTTGTAATTCACATTTTCTGACTTAGTAGCTATTCTAGATGAATGTTAGAAACCATGTTTTTTTCATTTTCCATTTTCCAAATAAACTCTCTTGGTTGATTACTATTCTTTTCTTTTCTTTTTTTTTTTTTTTTGCTTTGTATTTTACATTCTCACATTTCCACTACAAATAAAAAGAGAAACAAAGATTACAGCTTTGACTTAACTAGAATCTGTGCTTAATCGAAGTGATGAATTTGTTTTCAGTTCCCCCAAAATCCTCACTGTATCTCCAGTTTCTAGAACAGTATCTGGCACACAGTAGGCAGCCAAACATATTTTTTAAGGAATTAATTATTAAAAACACTCCCGAGATCAGTTGATCCATGAATCTTCCCAAGGCCAGTCCAGGAATGGTGCCAGTCCAAATGATCTGCACCAAAGTGAAGCGGGTGGGGATTTTGCTAAGCAGAGCTGAAAGCAGTCTAATGAATCCTATCCCCAAAGGGAAGCTAGAGGTCAAAGCCATTGTAAAATATCATTTTACCTAGAGTGTAGATAGAGTGCCAGTTCTTAGCCTCTGCCTCAATGTTCCATCCTGCTCTTATTAATTGGGCATGTCCCATTAATTTCTAAGGCATGGCAACATCTATGATTTCACTGATCATAATGTGGGTAAAATCAATCTGAAGAGCAAGACTGTATCATATTTTTGAACCAAACAAGTGACTTTTAAAGTGTAACTGGGAGAGCAAAAAATACCAGTGAAAGGAATTAGAAGTAAGCCGCTAACCCAGGTCATTACTTTAAGATTGCATAGTAAATTCTCAGTCCAGGTGACTTGTATATTTATTGCACTGGAAAGAAAACAATGTATGTATTAATCAAACAGTATAACATCATTCTTAAAAATATATGTATAAGCCTCATGATGAGCATTTGAAATATTTGCCTTTTAAAGTTACATATTCTAAAATAATATCCAATTTACTCAGTACAAGTAAGGATATATATTATTGAAGTATTTGTATTTTATTTAAACTCTTTTATGCAAAATATGCGTGTTTATCAGAAACTAACCTCTAGAATGTCTGACCTAATAGATTTTGGATATATCTCTGTGAGACTGCATTAGTTTGTTATGGTAATACAAGCCAAAGTTTAAATGTATAACATGGTTAAGAAAGATACCTTTAGTTATTCATTTAGTTAGTTAGTTATTTAGAGAAAAAGACCATGTTCTAGTGCTTAAGGAAACTGATTTGCAAACAAGCATCCTACATCTTGCTTTAGTCTCTGTTTTTGGCATTTTATGTAGTCTTAGGCAACCACCTTTGCGGTTTGTCCTTAGCGCCTGCATTTGGAGAAGCTTCCTGCCAAGGAGATTCCAGGAGTCAAATCAGGGAAGTTCTGACACAAGATTCTGGTGGGAATCGGCACAACTAATTCTTGCCGTAACACAAAAAGGTTTCTAAAATGTGAAGATGACTTCTACACTACCAGCTGTTCCAAATGTGTCAGATTATTTTCCATCTGCTTATGAGTGGGAGCAATGGGGAAAAAGGCCTCTCCTTTGTGCACAATTTGCAGCATTAAAATGTCTAGTCATAATGTTGACGTTTCTGTGATTGCAGTATAGTCGTCTTCCACGTAATGACATTTTGATCAACAATGGACTGCGTGTATAATGGTGATCCCATAAGATAACAGAGCTAAAACTGTCCCTATTGCCTGGGGACGTTGTAGCTGCCATAACATCATAGCCCAATGCATTACTCACCGGTTTGTGGTGATCTGGTGTAAACAAGCCTCCTGTGCTGCCAGTTGCATAATAGTCTAGCATATATAACTATGCTTTCCTTTTTCTTTTTTCATGTTTAATGTATCCAACTGATTCATTAAGGTTTTCTTTTCATATTTAATGTAATAGCACATGCAATTATGTACAGTACATAATACTCAATAATAATAATGAATAATTATGTTATTGGTTTATGTATTTACTATACTATACTGTTTAGCATTATTTAGAGTATATTCCTCCTACTTATAAAAATTATTAAACTGTAAAACAGCCTCAAGTGGGTCCTTCAGGAGGTATTCAGAAGAAAGCATTGTTACCATAAGAGAGGACACTCCTTGCTTGTTATTGTCCCTGAAGACCTTCTGACAGGACAAGATGTAGAGGTGGAAGACGGTGATATTGATGATTCTGACCCTGTATAGGCCTAGTCTAATGTGTGTGTTTGTGTCTTAATTTTTAACAAAAGATCTTAAAAAGTAAAATACATAAATAAAAAATTTTAAAACAGAAGAATGCTTATAAAATAAGGATATAAAGAAAGAAAATACTTTTGTACAGCTGTACAATGCATTTGTATTTTAAGCTAAGTATTATTACAAAAGAAACAAAATTTTTAGAAACTTAAACAATTTATAAGGTAAAAAGTAATAGTATGTTACTGTTAATTTAGTATTGAAGAAAAAGATCTCATGTAAATTTATTGTAGAAAAAAAACCTCATCTAAATTTATTGTAATTTAAGTGTACAGCATTTGTAAAGTCAACAGTAGTATACAGTAATGTCCTAGGCCGCCTCATTCACTGTGAAGACCACTAGGCCTTCACTCACTCACTGACTCACCAAGAGCAAATTCCAGTCCTGCAAGCTTCGTTCATGTAAAGTGCCCTATAGAGATGGACCACATTTGATCTTTTATGCAGTATTTTTACTCTATCTATTCTACATTTAGATGTGTTAAATATACTTTTGTTATAATTCCTTGCAGTACACATTATTACATTGTGTTACCATTGCTTGCAGCATTCAGTATAGAAATATGCTGTACAGGCTTGTAGCCTAGGAGCAAGAAGCCCTGACATATAACCTAGTATATGCCTGGGCTATACTGTCTCAGCTTGTATAAGTGCACTCTATGATGTTCCCACAACAGTGAAATCACCTAACAATGCATTTCTGAGCACCTATCATCATTATAAGCTACACATGACTGTATGCAACATTTTTTTTTTTCCTTTATCACCCAGGCTGGCGTGTAGTAGTGCAAAAACAGCTCACTGCAGCCTTCGTCTCCCAGGCTCAAGTGATCCTACCCACTCAGCCTTCCCAGTAGTTGGGACTATAGCCGCACGCCACCACACCCAGCTAATTTTTGTAATTTTTTAGAGATGAGGTTTTGCTGTGTTGCTTGGGCTAGGCTGGTCTGGAACTCCTTTTAATGGCAA
This sequence comes from Theropithecus gelada, assembly GCF_003255815.1. NCBI lineage: Eukaryota > Metazoa > Chordata > Mammalia > Primates > Cercopithecidae > Theropithecus > Theropithecus gelada. The sequence continues at coordinate 126,620,184 of NC_037668.1, read as the reverse complement.
AAGACGCAATTACTCTTGTACCAACCTAATATATGTGTTTTAGAAATAGAATCGATGCTGTTTCACTTAGTTGACAACTCCTGCTTATTCTTTAAAGCCTATCTGTTACAACAGACCTGTATTCTAAAGCAGAGGTCCCAAGCACAGATACTTCCTTTTTTGGTGGTATCCCTGTGGTTTCTATATTCCTGGATTATGGCATTCATGCAACTACTTATATAATGGCTTTCCCCACTTCTACTTTCTTTTGCCCTTAGTTGAGATTTGGGATTATGTTATTCAGTGATATTCATCTCCACATTTTGCCTATCACACAAGAGACACAAAGTAAATTTGTTTTACTTATTGAACATGCTACAATTTTATTTTTATTCTCAGAATCAAATTGTTTTCTTGTATGTAGGCAGATGCTATAGTCTAAGGGTTAGCAACCTTTTTCTGTAAAAGGCCAAATAGTAAATGTTAGCAATTGTGAGCCATAGGGTCTCTGTTGCAGTTACACAGCTCTGCTATTGTATTGCAAAAGCAGCCATAAACAGTATCTAAATGGATGAGCTTGGCTTTTTGCCAATAAAACTTTATTTACAAAAACAGGCAGTGGGCTGACTTTGGTCTATAAGCTATAATTTGTCAATTCTTGCTTTAGTCTACTAAAGAGATTCTCTCTCTACTCCTTGCCCTCATTTTTCTTTCTTCCTACAATGTGTTTCCCTAATGCTACCATGAGTTCCTGTCCTCATTCTCTCTTCTTTTGTCATCTGGTAAATTCATTCTTAAATATTAAGACTCCATTCCATCAGAACCTCCTTTATGAAATATGTCTTGACCTCCTTAAAAAGCATAGACCTTTCTCTCCTTTGGGCTTCCACCATGGCTCTCTGTTACATGATGGATCACATCTAATGACATTCATTGTGTAAATTTCTGTCTCTTGTTTTTGACTGTGAATGCCTGGTGGTTAGAATTGGGTAATTAATCTGAGTATCCCTATTACCTAGCATATGTCTGGCACACAGTAGGTATCCCATAAATGTCTGCCAAATTTTTAGAAATAATTGATTATTACCTGGGATCCAGAGTACTTAGAGATAGATTATAAAGGATGAATATATAATTTCAAATAGGTGTTACACTTTTTCATTTATATTTGCTAGATTTGCAAAGTCAACAACTAGCCCGTAATGTAACCAATTATGTCATGAAGCAGCCAGCATTTCAATCTCTTCCATTAGGATAGAAATCACATCCTTTCATTGAAAAAATATGCAACTGGGATAAAAGTGAATTCCAAGTCTCAGGGATAGCAATTAGCAAAATCAGTGTCTGGGGCACTGCCTGTATGTAATTGGACTCATGGACTATTGCCTGTAACAATTGCAATAACAATATCTAGCACTTGCCTTGCTCAAGCTACTTTGTACAAAATAATCCATTAGAGCAGGCTTATAGATCCAACAGCAACATACCACACCCCTAAGTAAACTCTGAGCTGTTGTCTGTGCTGAATTTTATTGCTCTTGATGGGCTGCACTTTTCAATATGCTGCTTCCCACATCTGTGGCCCTATTTCTAAGAACAGAAAGGATATGTGGAGCTTACTTTCCTAGTCAGAAATTTTACTTTTTTAGCATAGTCAGGCCTACAAATCTCAGGACACTTGTGTCTCTGAGAAAGAGTTGAGCATCTCCTTTTTATTGTTTTTTTCTTAAGTATTGATGAGAAATTACTGTGCAATTCTGGTGGAGCTTTCACTATGGAAATAGAATGGATTTTGAAAGCTCTGCTGAATACTAGCAGGTTAGCACTGTCTAGAAGGATATTTTAGGTCTGATTTAAGTTAACACCTATCCTGAATTCCTCAGAATTGGCATTTATATCTAACTTTCATTGCCACTTGCATTCAGGTGATTCTTAATCTATGTCCCTAGTCTTAATTACTCTCTGAGCACCAGATCCTAAATTTAGACAATACCATACAGAAACCAATTCAGAGCTTATTTAATTTTCTCAGCTCAAAACCAAGCTAAATCTTCAAGGTGCCTCTAGGAAGAAAGCCAACTCTGTCACTCACTAGCCAGAAAACACTTCCTGTGTCCATCTCATTCCTCTGTGAGACTCCCCATTCCTATTCAAATCTCCCCATTATCCTTCTAAGAGAGAGAAAGTAGAGAATTTGTTAAGAGCGAACTCCGGAGTCTGTTGGATGCCCAGTTAATGCAAACACAGGATGTCCAGTTAAATTTGAATTTTAAATAAAGAATAAATAATTTTTAGTATAACTATTCCCCTGAATTGCAGAGTAATTAAACATCCTCTCTTATTATTGTGTTGCTCCGCCAAATTGCAAGGAACATACTTATACTAAGAAATTACTCATTGTTTATTGAAATCCAAATGTAACTGGGTGTCCTGTATTTTTATTTGTTAATTTTCATAATCCTGAATTCTACCACTAATCACCTAAGCTTGCCAAATTTCTTTGCCCTTCTGCTGAATGGCTACAATAAGGGTACCTACCTTCCTAAGGTACTTAACCATGTAACATGTTAAAACAGTGCTTGGCACACAGTGAGTGATTAATAAGTGTTCGCTAATTTTATTATTCTGATAATCTAGAGAAGGGATGGACAAACTTTTTGTAAAGGGCAAGATAGTGAATATTTTACACTTTGCAGGCCATATGGTCTCTTTTGAAACTACTTGACTCTGAGACTGTAGTGTGGAAGCAGCCATAGACAGTTTCTAAACAAATGGCCATGATCATGTTGCAATAACAATTTATTTATAAAAATTGGCAGTGGACTGAATTTAACTGGTGGACTAGAATTTGCCACGCTCTAGATTAAAACTCTATCCACTATATATTTTATGACATTTATCCACTTCTATTAAAATATTATTGCCCCACCCTCTTTCATTACATCTATTCAAAAGAAACTTCTGATGGATCACTATTGCCTAATTATCTAATAATTCTAATACTACCTTATATTTAGATAGAGTGTGTGTCTTTTTTTTTTTTTCCCCTGAGATGGAGTCTCGCTCTGTTGCCAGGCTGGAGTGCAATGGCATAATCTCAGCTCACTGCAACCTCCAACTCCCCGGTTCAAGCGATTCTTCTGCCTCAGCCTCCTGAGTAGCTGGGATTATAGGCACGCACCACCACACCCAGCTAAGTTTTGTATTTTTTTAATAGAGACAGGGTTTCACCATGTTGGCCAGGATGGTCTCGATGCCTTGACCTCATGATCCGCTCACCTCAGCCTCCCAAAGTGCTGGAATCACAAGCATGAGCCATCGCATCCGGCTGAATGTGTCTCATTTTTTAAAGTGCTTCAGATGAATATAGCTAGTGAGAGTCTAATGATACCTGTATATGTATGTGCACATGTACATGTGTATTGTGTATTTCATTCTTCACAGCAGTATCATGGAATAGGTTAGTATAAACTTTTCCCTTATATTTCTTGATTTTTTTTTCTTTTGTAGATTCTATTTTTTTTCTTCTATGCATTATCTTTCACTTTCTCCCACAGTCTCCTGTAAGTCTTCTATATTGCAGTCAACCTGGAAAATTTGCTATTTCCTGAAGATTTTCCTGCCTTTCATCTGTACAGCTTTCTGCATGTTCTTTCTGTATTGTGATATGTTTTCTGTCCCTTCTCTCCATGTAATAGTCTGTATATTCATAGAACTAGTAGAAACCTAGAAAGACCATGTTTCTAAAACAGGAACCTAGAGGTTGTCTGTACTCTCCTCATTTTAAAACTGTGGGTGAGTGTATGTATATTTATATATACTTGTATATGTATATATATTCCAGCCAGTTTGCACCTTCCTGTTTATCCCCTTTGAAGTCATATCAGTTCTTTGTCCAATGTTTGAGAAATAAGATACCAATGTGCCAAGATCCAATTTGGCATCATGTTTCTCGATACTACCCTGATTGCTGTTGTCACTGAGTGACTGTGGCTCAGCACACTAATAGCTTTGCAACAAAGAAGGCTTAAAACCAGAAGAGAAGTCAGTTCTTTAAAGAAAAATTTAAAACAGTTGAGAAATTAGAAGCCCTCTCTTATTATTGTATTGCTCTCCTTTCATCTTTAGCCTTCTGATGTTTTCTTTTCATTTCCTCCTTGATGCTCTGAATGTATTACCAGACATTTTAATGAGATGTGGCTAGGTCTAGCCCTGGCCAATAATTAACTCCTTCTTCTCTGTCAGACTGTAAGCATTTTCTGGCATTTCTAGCCTCCAGGAGTTTAAGTCTGGGACTTCAGTAAGAAAGTGTATATCACCTTCACAATTTCCAGGATAAGCTGCTTCTCAATCAGCAGTGAAGAATTCCACTTAAGAAGGCAACTTCAGATAGATTCCGGGAATGGGGAAACAGAAAAAGCAGGAAGATAGAGGCTCAAATACAAAGGCAATTTTTGACTGGCTTGGAAGAAGCATGATGTGACTTAAAGAGAAGATGAGGCTGAGGAGAAGATTGCCACAACAATCACCACAGAGAGCGAGAGACATATAGTCCCAAAGTCTTAAGTGAGACAGGGATTGAAAACATTAATCTACAATCCTCCTCATCAGAAATTAAATTTCACAAAGGGGAATGTGGAAGAGATAAAGTTTAAAGTTCCAATACAAGAATCCTATTTTTCCTCCAGAAATATAGGTTAAGAATTTGACGAGTTTTGCCAAATGTGTATGCATGTTCTGTATCTCTGCACAACTCAGAAATCATTGATTACGTGACATTTTGAAATGGTTCAATTAGGCAGCTCAAAACGCCTGCAACATGAATTATACAAACATTGCTGAGAGAGTCTCCGTTTTAGTTTTAAAGCTTTGCTGGTTATATTCCTTTTCCTTCTTCAAATCACTGTGCTTTCACATGAAAAGCACATTACTCTTTCTCATAAACATACCTCAATGAAATCTTCAGAGCATTTTGCCATTACCTACAATTTTTAATACTAGGGTTTCAGAATATTTAAGCAGTGAGGAGCCCAGTTGTCCTCATCAGTTCAAGAGAAAGTTTAGAAGGCAAGAAGTTATCATACAATCTGGTTTCACAGCCTCATCTGCACCCTAAGGATCTTTTCTGTAAGGTGATAGCTAATGAAGATTCCACAGAACACAGCAGATTGCTGGGCAAAAGGACTTGGAGCAATGGAACGAGAAGCTTAACGGTTCCCAAGGGTCACAAATCAGAGGCATCCCTACAAATCACAAGCACCCCATTGGGAGTGCTAGCTCTGGCAACAGGAATGGCTGCATTGACCCTATGGTGGTTTGGGCCCTGCTCTTCTGTGCTCTTCTTCCTTCTCAGCCTGTTGTGTGAAACTTCATTGACGTTTGGTTTCCTGGCTTACTTTTCCCATTTCAATTAGCACTTCCATTTCTTTGCTGAGAAATAACATCTCTTTCCTTTGGACAGATTCCAGTGTGGCTAAAATCAGGTGTCCTGTCCAGCCGGGTCTTAACGTACAAGGAGGCACGTGACCCAACCTAAGCCAATCACTAGTTCTGGCTTAGAATGTGAAGGATGAGTACATGACACATAAATAGAAATGGTAGTAGGGTCCATTCATCCCACACCCCAGCAGCAGGACTTGCAACCTTTCCCACAGTCTCAGATTCACAGACTTTAGAAACACCACCGTGCCTGCGGTACACCCCTGATGGCAGCAGCCACCCGTCTGGAGTGGCTGCTGAAAAGACACTGGCTGCAGCAGGGGAGGAGTGGCCAAGGTTGCGTACTTTGCAAAGTCAGCGGGGTTGGGGAACATATGGGAGCCCCACCCCCTACCAAGTTGACAGGGTGGGAGCCCCATGCTCCTGGGCACAGCTGCAGCCTCCCAGCCACAGCTCCAGACCTGGGCATCCCTGCACTCTCAGGGCTCCGGAAGCCTCCCTTCCCCCACAGGCTTGGAAGTACTGGCTCCTGCTCCATAGCCTTGTCCCACTCCCAGGGCCTGCTCTGAGGCAGAGCAAAGTCGTGGCTGTGCCCGAATACTGTTGGAACCTGGTCAGGTGTGTATGCGCTTGGGTTAGTGCTAACATGCCAGCCCCCTGCCACCACGGTCCCCTCCAGACTTTGATCACAAAGACAGGAGGGAGGCCGATGCAAGGCTGAGGTCAGCTCAGCATCGGCCTGTATACGTCCCTGGGCAGGAACAGCCTAGGTGCTGCCGATGGCATGTTGATGACAGCAGGAGACAGGCTCCTGGGTGGAAAGGGGAGCCTCCCCGGTGATGCCCCACCTTCATGCCACAGGTACAGCTTGAAGCCTGGAGGCCAGGCTGCCAGTTCTAGATGGAGTCCGTGGCCTAGAGTAAGAACTTACTGTGCTTTTTCTGGTCCCACCCACAGCTGCCCAGACCAATCAGCATGTGCTGCCTCCCTTCTGAGCACATAAAAAGCCTGGACTCAGCCAGACATGAACAATCATTGGGACTATGTGCCTGCGGAGGAAAGGTACCCACTGTGGATCTCCTGAGGGCTGTTCTACTGCTCATTGAAGCTCCTCTCCATCTTGCTTTGCCTCCAGTTGTTCACATGCCTCATTCTTTCTAGACTCGAGACAAGAACTCTGGACCTGTCAGTTGGTTGGGCTGAAAGAGCTGTAACACAAACATAGGTGAAATGTGTCTCCCTGCTCCTTGCTACATCATGGGCAATGAGAAGGAAAGAAGAGCTGCGATCCTTCAGGAATCCTAGGCCTAGGGGCTCCTGGAGCCAGGACTGTGATACCCTCTTTGGGGCTCTGTGGTTCCTGGCATCTCCAAGCTTCCGGGTCCTGCTGTGTTCCCCTCATCCACACATAGGTGCCCTCAGCAGAAGCTGTGTGTGGTACATCTGGTCCAGCTGCAGGTTTGCATAAAGCTGGCACCTGTGCCTGCACCTGGAGCTGCCCGCCCTGCTACAGCAGCAGGTGTGCCTGGCTGTGCACAGTGACCAGACCCTGCACTCACTCACCCACACACCCCTTACTGCTCCATGCCTGATTCTCTCTTGGCAGGTGTGGGATCCAGGTCAGTAGTGTGAGCTGTGTGGGATCTAAGCCAGTAGTGTGAGCTGAGTGCAGCCTGCCAGGCCGAGTGGGCAGAATGAGTCCAATGGTCATGAGCAATACTCAGGCAGAAGGCACCACCAGTCACAGAGGTTTCCTCCTGGCGAGGAGACACCCCCAGGATCTCATGATAATCCCACACCTGATTTCTAGCATTCCTATAGATTCTATGAGCCTCCAGTATCCCTAAAAAATACTTTCTTTCTCAAAGGTTAGTCAAAATGAGTTGCTCCTGCTACAAGCAAAGAAATCAACTGACAGGTCCAAGTTTGTGGTAAGAAATTGCCAAGAAGCATTTACTGTACTCTTAGGGAAATTGTGTGTGTGTGTGTGTGTGTGCACGCACACGCACGTGTGTCTATCTGTATATTAGTTTATTTTCATGCTGCTGATAAAGACATACCCAAGACTGGGCAATTTGCAAAAGAAAGAGGCTTAATTGGACTTACAGTTCCACGTGGCTGTGGAAGCCTCACAATCGTGGTGGAGGCAAAGAGGAGCAGTTCACATCTTACATGACTGACAGCAGGCAAAGATAGAGAACTTGTGCAGGGGAACTCCTCTTTTTAAAACCATCAGATCTCGTGAGACTTATTCACTATCACAAGAACAGTGCAGGAAATACTTGCACCATGATTCAATTACTTCCTACTGGGTCTCTACCATAACAGGTGGGAATTCAAGATGAGATTTGGGTGGGGACACAGCCAAGCTATATCACTGTGCATGTGTATATGATGAAGAAAAAGATGGGTACAGCAACATTTTCATCTGGAACTTATAGAAACCAGCACACAAAGGTAAAGTTCTTTAAGCTCTGCCCAACACAAGAAAACACTATGGCTATGCATTTTCATGCTTCCCCAACAAATTAGAAGGAAGAAGTCATGGGAGATTGCTCAATCATGTAATGTCACTTCCTCCCTCTTTGAAACACCACCAGGAGCTGTTAACAGAATATTCTTGGTTTTTAACATGGCGTACAGTAAGAATAGCTTGAAATAAAGTAGGAGCTCGTTGCCTTTAAGTCCTAGGAAGGTGAAATCTCATTAATGGTTGCTGCTCTACCCACATTCACCTGCATTTTATTGCCCTCCGTTCTTATGCCTATCTTCCAAAAATCTCCCTAGTGTTGGAGTACTGGGGTTCCACTGGGGCATGTGCTTTCATTAAACCTCCACATGCACAGGCCAAACCAACTCTTCAAAGCCCCCAGCATGAAATTCAAAAGAAAAGGAATATCCAAATTTAAGTACTTTCTTTCAATTGTTTTCTCTACCTTTTCCTCTCTCAACAATTTGATTAGAGAAGTTTCCTACTTTAAATGGCATTCCTTTTCTGGAAAAAAAAATGCTTAAGGAAGGGAAATATTTAGGAACTCCAGATTTCTTTTTACTTTACCACTAATTGCTGTGTAACTCTGGGTGACACAATGCTTCTAGAAAATAGAAGTGACATTATTAAAGATAAATTAAAGTTTTTAAAAGTTGCATTGGATTGCAATTTAAAGAATATTTGGGAAACTCTTGCCTGTCTTTGATTTAGGGTGGAAAAGGGGAGGTGAGGAAGTGCTAACCATGAAAATTTTTATGTAAAAGTTGAACAACTCCCTGCTCAGGAAGAATTAAAAGAATGGCTTATGAAATAACCTTAATATAACTCATAGAACTAGATAATAAATAACATTATTCACCAGGAAATTTCTTAGAAAATATTGGTTCTTTGCACTGAGCCACATTTTTAAAGCTTCCTATGGTTATTTCAAGAAAAAAAGAGTCATAGGTTGCTCACTGCACAAAACACATCCCTAAGCACATCCCCATGTTAAAGTTGGACATGTGAGTTATTTTAGTGCCACTCCAAATTCTTTGACATGGAGCATGCAGTTGTAGTATGTTTATATGTGGAATATAATAATTCAGAAACAATAATCTTAAATGTAGAAGAACAAAATGGTGTATACAAATGATGCTTTCCTTAAAATGGAATTTTGAGAAGTTTCTTCACTATGTCCTTTAACCATTTTTAAAAATGTTTGTAGGCTTCATGAATACCCAAACTCCAGAGGAGGCCTAATCTTTAACTTACATGAGATGTGATAGCAGACATAAGGAATATAGAAGAAAAAGGTCAGTGAACGTGGACAGACAGGTGATCGCTGTCACCTTTCCTCTGGCCCCAGTTAGAGTAAAGAAATCAGCTACCAGAGCCTCAGTTGGCAAAAATCACTACTGTTTCTATGGAAAACAAAAGGAAATTATACAGGTAAAATATTTTCCATAATGTTTTTATCATCATTATAGAAAATCAGAGATTGGGGAATGTATTTTGGACATTAATTACTCTTCACAATCTTCATTTGAAAGTTCTTAAAAATGCATCTCATCTCATGTTTATAGATGGTGGAAACTTAAAAGGAAACAACACTTTATTCTTATTTTGGAGAGTTTAGTTTACACACACTGATATGGTTTGGCTGTGTACCCACCCAAATCTCATATTGAATTGTAGTTCCCATAATCCCCACATATCGTGGGAGGGACCAGGTGGAGATAATTGAATCATAGGGGTGGTTTCTCTCAACCTTTTCTCATGGGCTAGTTCTCATGAGATTTGATGGTTTTTTTAAGGGTCCTCCACCTTCTCTCGGCTCTCATTCTTCTCCCTGCTGCCATGTGCATAAGGATGTGTTGGCTTCCTCTCCCACCATGATTGTAAGTTTCTTGAGGCCTCCCCAGTCCTGCAGAAATGTGAATGAATTAAACCTCTTTTCTTTATAAATTACCCAGTCTTGGGTATGTCTTTATCAGCAGCATGAGAATGGACTAATACAGTAAATTGGTACTGGTAGAGTAGGGTGCTGCTAAAAGGATACCCAAAAATGTGCAAGCAACTTTGGAACTAGGTAACAGGTAGAGGTTGGAGCAGTTTGGAGGGCTCAGAAGAAGACAGGAAAATGTAGGAAAGTTTGGAACTTCTGAGAGACTTGTAGGGCTCAGAAGACAGGAAGATCTGGAAAAGTTTGGAACTTCCTAGAGACTTCTTGAATGGCTTTGGCTAAAATGATGATGGTGATATGGACAATGAAATCCAGGCTGATGTGGTCTCAGATGGAGATAAGGCACTTGTTGGGAACTGAAGTAAAGGTCACTCTTGCTATGTAATTAGACTGGTGGCATTTTTGCCCCTGCCCTAGAGATCTATTAAACTTTGAACTCAAGAGAGATGATTTAGGGTATTTGGCAGAATGAATTTCTAAGTGGCAAAGAGTTCAAGAGGAAACAGAGCAGAAAAGTTCGAAAAATTTGTAGACTTAAGATGCAATAGAAAATAAAAACGCATTTTCTGGGGAGAAATTCAAGCCTACTGCAGAAATTTGCATAAGTAACAAAGAGCTGAATGTTAATCACCAAGACAATGGGGAAAATGTCTCCAGAGCATGTCAAAGACCTTCACAGTCAGCCCCTCCCATCAGAGACCTGAAGGCCTAGGAGGGAAAACTGGTTCATGGGCCGCATCCCAGCTGCTTCAGTTCCAACCATGGCTAAAAGGAGACAACATACAGCTCAGGCCATTACTTCAGAGAGTGCAAGCCCCAAGACTTAGTGGTTTGTACAGAAGTCAAGAATTGAGGTTTGGGAACCTCCACCTAGATTTCAGAGGATGTATGGAAATGCCTGGATGGCCAGACAGAAGGTTGCTGCAGGAGCACAGCATTGATGGAGAACCTCTGCTAGGGCAGTGTGGAAGGAAAATGTGGGGTTAGAGTCCCCAAACAGAGCTCCACTGCCTAGTGGAGCTGTTAGAAGAGGGCCACCATCTTCCAGACCCCAGAATGGTAGATCCACCAACAGCATACACCATGCACCTAGAAAGCCACAGACACTCAATGCCAGCCTGTAAGGCAGCTGGAAGGGGAGCTGTACCCTGAAAAGCCACAGAGAGCCTACCTCTTGAATCAGTGTGACCTGGATGTAAGAAATGGAATCAAAGGAGATCACTTTGGAACTTTAAGGTTTAATGACTTCCTTATTGGATTTCAGACCTACATGGGTTCTGTAGCCCCTTCATTTAGGCTAACTTCTCTCATTTGGAATAGGTGTATTTACCCAATGCCTGTACCCCCTTTGTATCTAGGAAGTAGCTGACTCGTTTTTCATTTTACAGGCTCATAGGTGGAAGGGACTTGCCTTGTCTCAGATGAGACTTTGGACTTGGACTTTTGGGTTAATGCTGGAATGAATTAAGTCTTTGGGGGACTGTTGGGGAGACATGATTGTGTTTTGAATTGTGAGGATATGAGATTTGTGATGGGGCCAGGGGCAGAATTGTATGTTTTGGCTGTGTCCCCACCCAAATCTCATCTTGAATTGTAGTTCTCATAATCCCCATGTGTAATGGGAGGGACCAGGTAGAGATAATTGAATCATGGGGAGATTCCCCCATACTGTTCTCATGATAGTGAGTTAGTTCTCACAAGATCTTATGGTTTTATAAGGGTCTTCACCCTTCACTGGACACCCATTCTTCTCCTTCCTGCCATCATGTGAAGAAGGACGTATTTACTTCCCCTTCTGCCATGATTGTAAGTTTCCTGAGGCTTCCCCAGCCTTGCAGAGTTGAGTCAATTAAACCTCTTTCCTTTATAAATTGTCGAGTCTTGGGCAGTTCTTTGTAGCAGCATGAGAATGGACACACACACACATTCTGCACTTAGGTTTTCACAGGCAATAAATATTTCTTCCTAATGCACTCCTTCCTCTTTCCCTATTTTTTGTCCTCTTCCTCCTTCTTCCTTTCTTCTTCTCCTTTGTCTTTCTGTTACTCTTTGATTCTGTCTTCATACCTGAATGCTACATAATTAACAAATAAGTATACGCTTGGGAGTATGAACAAGAGAGCAAGTCAACTGATAAAAGATAAAATTAGAGTTCTTGAAGAAAAATAGCAACTCCCTTGTGTCCTTTGAGGATTATTGTGTATACAGTGAGTTTCACATCTTTTGTACACAATGCTATTCTTTTTTTTTTTTTTTTTGAGATGGAGTCTCACTCTGTCACCAGGCCGGAGTGCAGTGGTGTGATCTTGGCTCACTGAAACCTCCACCTCCTGGGTTCAAGAGATTCCCTTGCCCCAGCCTCCCGAGTAGCTGGGACTACAGGCGTACACCACCACGCCCAGCTAATTTTTGTATTTTGAGTTGACACGGGGTTTCACCACGTTGGCCAGGATGATTTATCTCTTGACATCGTGATCCACCTGCCTCTGCTTCGCAAAGTGCTGAGATTACATGTGTGAGCCACAGTGCCCAGTCCACATCTTCTACATTTTTTAAAAACATCTAGAAAATGATACTAAATAGCCCATGCTGAACATATACATGATAATTGGTTAATGTTTGATTGTCTTACAAATGGACCAGGAGAAAGATTAAGAGATTTATGGATTAAAAAAGAAATTATTTAATTTCAAGTTCAAGAAGATTGTGTTATAGCAGAACAACCTTTTTATTCATTCACTTATCAACAAAAAGCTACTGAACATATTACATTTGTTTTGAAATAGTTCATCCTAGAGTAAGACAATGAGGAAGAAACATTTATTATCTGTACTAGGGTAAATCCTGAAAACTTACCCTCAGTTGTATTAAAAGGATTCCTATTTTAGAAAGTTACTTTCCAGGACACAATGACGCCAGAAGTAAGAAGCTGTGATGTGTATTATCAGACATAGTTACTAAAGGTGGACTGGGGACAGTTCACCAAAGGAGAAGCACTGGCCATCTCAATAGAGTCACAGTTGGGAAGGGCACCACAGTAGCCTCCAGTGGAATTACAAAAGTTTCCATGAGAGAGAGAACATGACATATCAGCCAAGTCCAGAGGTAATGAAGTCATTTAGAAAGGTAATTCTGTCAAAGAAAAAATAGGTAGTAAAGTGATAAAAAACACTTTATTCAGGATTACTGTAATATGGGAACAGAGATCTCAGTATAAAGCTGTGCCCAATTCCACTGGGCAAGTGGGAATTTATAGCCAGAGGACAGGACAGGGGTCAGTGGATGGAAAATTACTAAAAAGAAACATTAGGGGTAGTGAGGATTCTGGCTAACCTAACCTAACAGGATTTTTGCAGAAGATAGGTCAGGATGATCAGATATCACCTGCAGGATAGTGGAGGGGGATGAACCTGACTAGATCTCTAGGTTGATAAGATATGGAGGGTAGAGGGTTCTGGCTAAAATGACTTAGCAGGGTTGTTGCTAAAAGTGGATTTTACAAAAAAGTGCACAGATGGACCTACGAGAAGTTTCAATCATCAGCCTGACTAAAGTTTGGTCAAGCAAGGAATCTTTGTCATGTCTCACTAGTATTTTCCTGCTCCCACTCCATATCCATGTTGGAGGAGAGAACAGCTAGTGAGAGGGGTTGAGATGAGAGAACCAGTGAGAAGGTCAGAAGCCTACCTTAGTCTGTCCCAGCTTGGGGAAAGGGTGATTAAAATTAAAATGTTGATTAATGTATCAGGCTAAACACTTTGTGATTATTAACTTGAGACTGTACTTAAAGAGACAATAGGGCTTTTAAAACCATTTTTATTTTATTTTATTGTATTTTAAGTTCTGGGATACATGTGCAGTATGTGCAGGCTTGTTACATGGGTAAATGTGTGCCATGGTGGTTTGCTGCACCTATCAACCCATCACCTAAGTATTAAGCCCCACATGCATTAGCTTATCTTGATGCTGTTCCTTCCCACCACCCCCAACCACAGACATACCCCAGTGTGTGGTTTCCCTTCCTGTGTCCATGTGTTCTCAGACAATAGGGCATTTTATTACCTGGGTATTACTGGAAAACTTACAAGATTGCTCAAGTTTCTATCTTGGGAGGACAACCCACACTGAGGACATTTAAAGGATGACTGATAGATAAAATGAAAGATGCTTTTCTGATTACTCCCTACAAATCATGCATGTTCCATAGGTAGGTCACGAGCAAATTGTTTCATCTTAGTGGATGAGATTTTCCTTTTCCTCGATTTATTCTTCCTGCCCGTTCAGTTGCACCCATACTATGGAAATCATGACCATGCCTTTCTCCACAATGAAAACACCACTTCATCTTGCAGCTTGTAGCCTTAATTATTAAGCCACACTGAATGACAATCAGAAGAATCTCATAAAGCCTGGTCCATGTGCTATCGGCAGTCAGCTCACTCAGCCTTTTCTCTGCAGCATTTGAACTGGTTTAGAAATATTTCTTGAGTGAGAACTTTTTTTTATTGCTTTAAAGACAACAGGGGTTTACTGTTATGTAACTGTGGAGGCCAGAAGCCTAAACTCAGTATTACTGGGAAGAAATCAAAGTGTCCATAGGGCCACAGCCCCTCTGAAGACATTGGGGGAGAATTTTTTCCTTGTCTCTTCCAGCTTCTGGTGGCTGCTGACATTCCTTTGAGCAAGAGCTTTGAGCAAGTTTCTAGGAAATGCTGTCTACGAAAGAACTTTGCTTCACCATCTTCTGTATGTTTATATTCAGCTCCATGGGTTAGAATTATAGAGGAGGAGGAGGAGGAGGAGGAGGAAGAGGGGGAGGAGGAAGAGGAATAAGAAAGAAGAAAGAGGCCGGGCGCTGTGGCTCACGCGGTGGCCAGCACTTTCGGAGGCCGAGGCGAGCGGATCACGGGGTCAGGAGTTGGAGACCATCCTTGCTAACACGGTGAAACCCCGTCTCTACTAAACATACAAAAACAAAATCAGCTGGCGCAGTGGCAAGCGTAGTAGTCCCAGCTACTCGGGAGGTTGAGGCAGGAGAATGTCGTGAACCTAGGAGGTGGAGCTTCCAGTGAGCCGAGATCGCGCCACTGCACTCCAGCCTGGGAGACAGAGGGAGACTCTGTCTCAAAAGAAAAAAAAAAGAAAGAAAGAAGAAGGAGAAGGGGAAGGGGAAGGGGAATAAGAGAAAGAAAGAAAGAAAGAAGGAAGGAAGGAAGGAAGGAAGGAAGGAAGGAAGGAAGGAAGGAAGGAAGGAAGGAAAGAAGGAAAGAAGGAAAGAAAGAAAGAAAGAAAGAAAGAAAGAAAGAAAGAAAGAAAGAAAGAAAGAAAGAAAGAAAGAAAGAAAGAAAGAAAGAAAGAAAAGAAAAGAAAAAGAAGGAGGAGGGAAAGGAGGAGAAGGAGAGGAGGAAGAGGAGGAAGAGGAAGAGGAGAAGCAGCAGCAGCATGATTTGTCTCTAATAAACAATTTTAGAAGAATTATAATGTATACATCTGGGACTGGCTATGAGTTAGGCTGCTCTAATGTGACCAAAATGACTGATTTAAACTAAGTAAAGTTTATTTCTTTCACTTAGCAGTCTGTGTGTTAACAGTCTAGTTCTCACTGACAGTTCACTCCATGAAGTTGGGACCAAGGTTCCTTCATTCTGGTTCTATGATCTTTCACACAGGGCTCCTACCTTCTTACCTAAGAGGGCTTATCCAGCACAGGCATCATATTAAAATTCCAGCTGATGGGGAAAGGACGAGGAAAGGGGCAGTATAGGAATCCACACTCTTATTTTAAAGTATAGGAATCTATAGTTCTAAATATCTTTTTGTTGTTGTTGTTCACATTCCATTGGCCACAACTAATTTAAAAGGAGCCTGGGAAATGATCTCAGTTAAAGTCCTATTAACACAGAGGAAGGGGAGAATAGATAATGGGGAAAACTACTGGCAATCTCTCAGGTGTATGCAAAGACTTTTAAAAAGAACTCTAGTAATAATCACTCTATTGTGCTTCTGAACACTAGATCTTATTCATTCTCTCTAACTGTATTTCAGTACCCATTGACCATCCCTACTTAACACCCGCTCCCCCCCGCCCAGATTTCCTTCCCAGCCTCTGGTAAAAATATATTTTAAAATAACTAAAAGAATGGAATCAGAATGCTCCTAACACAAATAAATAATACAGTCTTGGGGTGATGGATACCCCAATTATCCTATTATACACCTGCATCAAAACATCACATGTTCTCCATAAATATATACTACTATTATACACCCATAATGTTTTTGTAGAATAAATAACTCCAGTATAAAATTTCATTTCAAGTAACATACGTGCTTTAGGATAGTTCTTCCAGATAGTAAAGTCTGGGGAAGTATTCAAGTGCTGATATTGGGTTTGCAAGGTACTGACTGAAAGTGTTGAGGATGAAGAAAAAAATGGGAAAGTGAAGCAAAGAAAATGCCATAGTAACGTGATTTGATGCATCACTATGGCCATCGTTTGTCAAGGAGCTGTGAAGACCACAGCAGTCGTTCAACATGTATTATTTCTTCATCATGCAAGACTTCTTCACAGAGCTGACAAGGAAAAACTGCACCCAAGAGCAGTTCACAAATGGGAGAAAGGAAGGAGATATTATCTGCCCGTTTCCTGCCCAATTCTTGTTTTCCAATAGCCAAGGCTTAACCCTCAGGGTTCTAGGTCTTATGAACATCTGAGTCAGTGCTTTTATTCTACTCTGAAGGGTGAGCGCCAACTCTGTTCCAGAGAAACAATTTTTTAAAAGGTAGAGACAGCTGAAGGACTCTAAGAAAGTGTAAAACACTGTATTTAATATAATACATTAAGGCAAGAAATCTAATACTTAGTTCCCATTCCTGATGTCTCTTTTTATGTGGAAGGATTTCCATTAGAGTCATAGTTTTTGCCTTTCTCCCAACTTTCTCATTTACTCACCTCCATGGAAAGAGGAATGATTTATGTGACTGGTAAAGTTGGATGAGGAAACTCAGCACATGTGGCTCAGCCACTTCCCCTTGTTGTGATCTGTCTGTTTGCAGAAAGCATGTTCTCTGGTTGGCTTGGTGCCACGCAGTAAGCTTGCTGATGAGGCCCTGCCCCTGCAGATGCAGGGAGGCCTGCAGTTGTCTAGTGGGCATGTCAGCTTCATTCTGAGGCTGGCCATTAGGAGCTGTGTCATTGCCTTGAACTTTAGCTACATTCTCCTGTATCTGTTTTATCAGTAATAGCGATGATCATTTTATTTCCACCTGCCTTTTCTCTCTGTCTACCTCAGAATTCTGTTGGATAGAAGGGAGTTACCTATTAGCTCACTAAAACGTCAACAAAAAAAAAGAGAACACAATCATTGTCTCTATAGAGTGACTCTCTGCTGCTATTTAAAAAGGGAGGAAATTATAGGTGGTCACCTTATTTTTGTTTTTATCATAACTATAGTTTATTAAGAGGAACAGTGGTAAGCACTTTATGAACAATATTTCATTTATTTCTATAACAGACTTGAGAGATTTGCAGATAAGCAAGCTGAGCCTTATTTCTAAAGATTAACTCATTTATTCATTTAACATGAATTTATTGAATACCTACCATGTGTAATTATTAAATGAAAAAGTAGGGAGGATCTACCGTCATGTAATACAGAGTTTAGAGATACTCATTAATCAGTTATTCATATGAAGTGTAAACTAGCAACTGTAATTACTGGCATAAAATAAAGATAGCTTGCGATATGTACAATAAGAAAGAAATGACTGAAGTGGGTTCTCAAGCATGAGTGAGAATTAACTAAATTAGGTATGTGAACATTGTGGTTGTTTAGGGGTGTAGGAGTGGCAAGAGAAGCTAGAACTCCAGACAGAGGTAACAGCATGTACAAAGGCTCTGTGATATAGAGAAGTATGGAGAGGACAAAAGATAATATAAAATGACCAACATGGCTGGAGTGAAGAGTGAGAGCAAGACTTGAGTAGAGACAATGGTAGATATGTATAGGGGTTAGACTGTGTTTTAGGCCCATTAAAGGCATTTTTACTTTATTTTAAAAGGAATCAAAAGCCATTGTGAGGTTTAAGTGTGTTGTGGTGCAATGATACTTCCTTTTATTGCAATTTGGAGACTGGATCAGAGGCAAGTCAGAATGCTTTTTATCAGTCAAGGAGCTGTTGCCAGCATCCAGGTGAGATGAACTGATGCATATACTGGAAAGATGTGTATAAATTTTATTTATTATTATTATTATTGGGACAGAGTCTCACTCTGTCATCCAGACTGCAGTGCAGTGATCTGATCTCAACTCAATGCAACCTCCACCTCCCAGGCTCAAGCAATTCTCCTGCCTCAGCCTCCCAAGTAGCTGGGATTAAAGGCACGCACCACTGCTGCCCAGTTAATTTTTGTATTTTTAGTGGAGACAGGGTTTTACTATGTTGGCCAGACTGGTCTCAAACTCCTGACTTCAGGTGATCTACCCACTTCTGCCTCTCAAAGTGCTGGGATTACAGGCCCACGCCACCATGCATGGCTAATTTTTATATTTTTAGTAGAGACGGGATTTCACCATGTTGGCCAGGCTGGTCTTGAACTCCTGACCTCTAATGATCTGCCTGCCTTGGCCTCCCAAAGCCGCTGGGATTATGCGTATAAATTTTTAAATTGTGTAGGGGATAGACTGGATTACATATGAGGCATGAGGGAGAACAAGGTGTCAAGAATGGCACTTATATACCAGGATAGGGTGACTTTCTAAGAGGATAGAAGCTGGTGTACCAATTTACAAGTCCAGACTCTTTCCATTATAAAATAACCATAAACACATCTGCTTAGAGAGAGATACTTAGAGAGTTTACTTAGAGAGAGAGAATCCAGCACACTGCTTGACTAGGTTTGCAACAGGTTATTTTCCCCCTTTATGTTTGCAATAAACGTCTACCTTTAAAAATCATAACCAGAGCATTTCCTTTAAGCATTTTCCAAAATATGTGTTACTGGGATAGAAAACAATACAAAGTTGTCCTGATGTACACTTAGACACTTGGTCAAAAGTATACAATTGTTCTAAGTTTCAGATATATTCTTTCCTATGGTAAATAAATATTTCAATGTTAACCAGGTATATTTTGTGAACCTGGTGGACAGAACTACTTAATATGATTGTACTTTTGGATATCTGGTAGGGTTTTTCTCATTGACCAAATTTCTGGGAGCTTATTAGTGGGTGTGAAAGGTAAGAAACAAAGGAAAGGTGTAGTCAGCCAAAGGCTGGTTTTTATTTAGCGGGTCCTATTTTTGCCTCTTCTTTTCACACACTGCAGATCCCTAAGACAGATATAACTATACCAAAATACCTATTGTGTTTTGCAGCTGTGTGATGGATGCTTTGCTAGTTATGGATTCACAAATACCATGTCTTAGCTTAGCTAACAAGGCCTTTTTTTTTCTTAAATGAAGCAGAATAGTTAAGTGAAAGCCCCTTAATTTGAGCATGAGTGCTCCATTCCAATTAAGCCTGAAGAATCAAAGAAAAGAGAGCTGATTTCATTTTTTTTTTTCTAAAGTGAAAAGTAGGCAGCACACTAAAAGATGAAAATGGTACAGTGGCATCTGCAAATCACACATTTTTATTCAGAACTTAGGTTCAATGTGAAAAACCCCAAACTACGGTATGAAAAAATAAAACTTACACACAATTTGTTATTGTATTAATAAGTAGATGAGACAGACATTAGCCAATGCATTTTTATTTACCTTAAAATTGCAAATGCCAAAAGCAATCAATAGCACCATTTCATTATTGCCACGCTGTGCATGGCAACATAATATCTGTGTATGATTACTGTCACTTTTATTAACATTTCCTCTGACCCCATTGATATAAAAGGCACCATTTCTAGAAACCATTTTACTATTTGAGGAATGCAAGTCTACAGTCAGCTGTTGCACACTGCCGCCTATATTGCTGACTTTGTCCTATTAATTACTGTTGGGTCGAATTAACCGAAGATGTTAGTCAAGATAGGCTGGGATAGGCTGGAGAAATATATTTACTTTGAGGTCTCAGACATTTTACACAGTAAGCTATATGTACAGCTCTGGTTGGGGGTGGATGGTCAGGCGGGCACTAGGGGACCCAGACTGACATTATTACAACTGTCTGATGCTGCCATTCCAACACGTGGCTTCAAGGACCTGCTTCTAAGCACCTCAAACCTACGTCCATGTCCACTTCCACTCCCAGCCAGAATTCATCATCCAACTTCAACGTAATTACAAAGGATGCTGGGAAAAGTAGGGGAGCACATGGAATATTTAGTAAGCACTACTGTATTTGTTATACTACATTAGTCAGCTCTGTACAATATAAGATTGACCAGATGGCAAACTTTGATTGAAATTCTTCTAAAAAAAGAATTTGAGCATGATTTCATGAGAGGAGTGTTACAAAGATTCATCATTAAAAAGAGATTCTGTCTAGTCTGGAGAGGCGGCACAATGGGCATGGTTATTACAGAAGATTGATGTAAAGGGGTAGAAGAAAATGAAGTAGTTAAGGGAAGAAAGAAGAATAACAATCTAAGATTCCACACCCATGGAAACAGGCTAAATAAACTAATTAGCCAAGATGACCTTGGAAGAATAAAAATAAAACATGAAAACTAAATATAACATCTTGAGAGCTTTAGTGTTCTCATGAGGAATTTTGACTTCACATGATGAACCTCTGAATAATTTTGAATACAGGTATAATATATATGCAGGGGACCTAAGGCAATTCCAACTGTGGTGTTTTAAACTGAGCTAAATCAAGATTAGTATCAAAGAAATGCAATGGTCTGGAAATTTGTTAAGGACTTGAGAATAGAGAAGAAGGTGCATATTAAAACGATGAAATATAATTTCGGGAACTCAATCAATGTGTGTGTAATTCAAAAAGCAGAAATGAACTGTGATGACCATTAGAGTTGTTTATCATAATGTTTAAGAGTTTGACAGGAAATGGGGGGAGAGTTATAAATGCGCAAAACAACGGAGAGAGAAGGGTATGAGGAAACGCATCTGCTTCGGGTCTTGAACTCCTGGGCTCAAGCGATCCTCCCACCTCAGTCACAAGTAGCTGGAAGAACAGGCATGTGCAATCATGCCCAGCAAATTTTTGTCATTTTTGTAGAGAAAGGTCTCACTCTGTTGCCCAGGCAGGTCTCAAACTCCTGGGCTCAAGCAATCCTCCTGCCTCAGCCTTCCGAAGGCTGGGATTACAGGTGTGAGTTACCACGCCCAATCTGATTCTGGTCTTTTAAAACTTGAAAACATGCATCTATATACAAAGAGGTGCAAAATATTTTTCTCTTTCCATTTTACTTTTCATCATATTAATAATGGAAATAGCAGTAATTTAAATTGGTCACAAAGCTCTATAATAAATACTTAATATATATAATCTTATATTTATAACATATTATGTTCCGGTTCATTATGGCAAATTATGGCTTACAGATGGCAAGTAACTTACCAAGATCAATTAGCTGATAAACTAGACTTGAGTCCAGATTTATGCAAAATCAAGTTGCCAATGAAACTTTGCCTCTCAAACTCTCTATTTTTCCATTTTTCATTTCTCCAATTTTTTTTTACTAATTATTTTACATCTATATATGCCATACTTCACAGTTACAAAAACACCCTCCCCCCAAAATTGGGATATATTTTACAAATGAAACGAGGGAGATAACAAGACAATCAAAGGGGATAAAATTCAGATCCCACTGGCATTTAGTAGAGAAATGAAACAAACAATGAATGTAGCATACAAAGACTTCCATATTAACTTTAGATATCAAATTGTGTTTCCACAATTACTAAACAACTCATTTATAAACAAAAAGAACTACTTATCCAATTTCTGCAGTTGGCTAGGGCTACATAATCTGCATGTTATCAATTCTGGACAATAAAAAATAATAGATCATCTTGGTTTTCTAATTGTGGAGAAATTGCAGTACTTACTCTTTTTTTCTAGTCTTGGTTACACTTTTTATATTTTCAGGCATTTGACTTGGATTTTAGGTTTTCATCTCATAAATTAAGTTCTATGGAACAATATTTCATTTTATTTTCTTTTTTATTATTATACTACACAACATTACCCAGAGTATTTCAACTGCTTACTCAATTTCTCCTTGGATTCTCTTGGATATTACTTTAAAATTACTACAATTGACTTACAGACTTAGTTGAAACCCTTTCCCCACACTCCCCAAACCCCAACTCTTACTTTTCCCTCCTTATTTCATGAAATTAAAAATCAATAATAACCTTGGCAAAGATTATGGCATGTACAATGAACAAAATAAAATGAAGACAGCAGAAACACTGTTGTCAGTGCACTTCCTAATGCCTGATACTACAGTAAGATGTTTGGAAACCCCAAAGAGCAGCAGTGATTTTACAAGCAGGTTACAATTTTTATTGACCTCCATCTTGAGTCCAATATCTTTGTTCTAAAGAGTGGAACTAGCACTTATAAAAGAAAATTTCTTCATGTTAGGAATCCCAGCTGCCTTGTTTTCCCCAACTAAGTTATGTGTAAAACATAAAGAGAATTCTTAGATCTGCTGGGACAGAGGGTTGCTAGGGTGACTGTTAAAGAAAGTGAGTGTGAGACTATGAGAGATCAATAAGAAAAGGAAGGCACTAGGGGCTAAAGTTAGAAATATTAAATCTTTGGACAAGAGCTTTTTTCTCTAAAGCTTAGAGATCTAATTGGTTTTCTTGGTTTTATCTTTCAGCAATGGTTACCTAACACACAGACACCCCTTTTCAGATCATACACCTGTTATCTCTCTTCTTTCTTCACACTTCTTCAAGACAGACATGAGATAAGTAAAAATTCATAACCAAGAAAGAGGTGCTGCTTTTGGCAGTCATATTCCATAGCTCACATGATCTCATTATTGGCCCCCAAATTTCTCTCTGCTTATTTTTCTCCATTACCCCTGCAAGAAGATAAATGGCCCATAACCTTCAAACTGAAGCCTCCTCCCACTATAAGGAGACATCCCTACCTACATAAATAATAATGAGCTGCAACTGAAAACATCACAACAATGTAGTAAAAGTGTATTTCTCACTCTACACAGTGGTCTCACATAGGAAGAAGGAAGAAGAGGAATGGAAATAAGGAGAAGGCATGCATGCCTTTTAAAACCTGTGACCTAGAAGTGACACATCCAAAATCCACTGATAACTTATTACTTGGCCATACCCAAATACAAGGGTGGGGAGAGGATTGGAGATTATAATTCCTGATGGGTAGCAGCATTACGACAACAAATGTACAGTAAAGAGTCTATAATGAAGATTCTATACCATGAACAGAAAAACAGAAATGTTGATGGATAGTTGGCTATTTACAACACTATTTAAATGTTAACATCAATATAATATAATAAATGTGCAATGAAATATCTGATGTTATGCTACTGTTTGGCTGATTTATTTCCCTTGGTTGATTAAACCAATGGTTTATTGATTGTGTGCTTATGATGTGGTCAGACACTATTCTAGGTGTTGGATATGTAGTAGTGAATAAAATAGACAAAAATTGCATCCCTTATGAAACCTACATCTTAAGAATAGTAAGTCAGAAACTAAGAAAAATCTATACTAAATTCTATAATATAATTAAAGAGACTAGTGGCACAAAGCACAAGAAAACTGAGGAAAGGGATAGGAAATGTGAGAAGTGAGATTTCAAGGATGGTCACGGAGGATTATTGAGAAGGTGATATTTGGATAGACCTGAATGTGCTTAGGGAGAGAGCCACTCAAGAGCATTTCAAGTAGATATAGAAGTTCAGCTGACATGTACATGGAGCAGAAATTTTTGTGGCTAGAGTAAATAAGGAGAGCATTAGGAGATGAATTCATGAAAGTAATGAAGGAAGGGTAGATCACACAGTCTTGCGCCCTATAGAAAGGCTTTGTATTTCACTCTAGAGTAAGAAAGTTATTTAAGGCTTTGATCTGAAAAGTGGCATGTTCTGCTTTTACATTCTAACACACTCACTCTAGCTACAGAGTTGAAAATAGACTAAAACAAATGCAAGAGTAGAAGCCCATAGAATAGGTAGGAGGCCATTAAATAATTCAGGTAAGCAATACTGGTAACTTAGATCGAGCTGCTAACTAGAGGTTGGTGAGACACCCTCGCATTCTGGATACATTTTAAAGTAGAGCCAGAACGATTTGCTGAGAAACTGGATGTGGGCATGAAGGAAATATAAGGGTCAAAATGACTGTAAGATTTTTTGGTCTAAACAACAGGGAAGTTGCTGTTGCCATTAAGAAATGGACGAAGACTTTCAATCAGGTTTGAGGAGGGATATAAAGAGTTCTATTTTGAACAAGTTGAGTGGAGATGCTTATTAATCTTCAAAGTGGAAATGTAGGCTAAGAAATTGGATATAGAAATCTAAAGTTGGCCAGTTGCAGTGGCTCACCCCTGTAATCTCAGCACTTTGGGAGGCCAAGGCGAGTGGATCACGAGGTCAGGAGATCAAGACCATCCTGGCTAACACTGTAAAACCCTGTCTCTACTAAAAATACAAAAATTAGCTGGGCTTGGTGGTTTGCGCCTGTAGTCCCAGCTACTTGGGAGGCTGAGGCAGGAGAATCATTTGAACCGGAGAGGCAGAGGTTGCAGTGAGCCGAGATCGCACCACTGCATTCCAGCCTGGCGACAGAGCGAGACTCTGTCTCAAAAAAGAAAAAAAAAAGCAGAGAAATCTAAAGTTTAGGAGACAAGAACTACAGATGTGAATTTGGGAGTTTACAGCCTATACGAGACATTTCAATCTATGAGACTGGATGGGATCACCAAAAGGGTGACTGTTAAAGGAGGATGTCCCAGGGATAAGCAGTGGAGCATACAGATGTTCACAGATTGGGGGACAGTTAAAGAGACATTTGTCTTACTTCATTCTTCATATCTGGAAAAGTAGACTAAAGGACGACTGAAGTTCCCAGCATCACAGTCAATAGGCCTATCCTGAAGATAACTCAGAACAATCATAGTTAAGAAAAATAAATGGATTGTACGCATTGTTTTAGCAAACCTATAAGAGCTAGAATGCATACAATTGATTATACATATATATTTCCTTAGACTTCATTTCACATAAAGAATTCAGAGTTCTGACAAATTATCATTTTCAATGAACTTAGATGTTAATTCATTCTTAAAACAGGAAATAGGGGGTTTCCCAACATTAGCTTTCCATCAGAAAATAGGCAAATTTCCACAAGTTCAGGGCTAAATCACAGCCATTTTGCTGGGATGCCATAATCTGGATTAAGAAGGTATTTAAATGACAGTAAGTTTTCCAAGTAGAGATACCAGCATAAAATAACTATACATTTCCAGTCTAAAAACTTCAAGTTTAAGAGTTCTATTAACTATTCAGCCTACCAAATTCTATCTTCTCTTCCTAAATAACAAATTCTCTCTGGTTTCCATTCTACCTCTAATTAATGGAATTTCAAGCCAGCCATACCCATATGGAGAATACTGTGGAAATTAACTTAAAAACGAGGATACTAATAATCACTAAACAAAATTTTCAAAAGAGACTGGGAAGAGTACACAACAATCAGTATTATTATAGCTAATACTTAAATAATTGTTTCTATGTATTAGTGACTTTCCATAGCACTTGATAACTATTTAATATAATATCATAATAATCCTACACAGCAGGTATGATTATAATATTTCTTTTACTGATGAAGAAACTCAGGCACAGAGAGGTGTAGGAACCTGCCTAAAGTCTCACAGCTAATTAAAAAAAAATCAGGATCTGGACCCAGGCGTTCTTGCTCCCAAATCTCTGCTTTTATCCACCATGCTATGATTACATCATCATCAAATTTTTTCATTATTTTATTTATTGCTCAACATTATGTTGTTCTTTGACCTATTTATTTATATCTGTTGATTAAACCAAAGATTTCCTTAGAAGAATTTTGGCATTTTTGTCATTCGCTGTCACAACAAATAGGCTCACTCACCATCATTGGTTAATTTCACTCACTCGTTCAATTAAAAAATACTAAAGATCCAATTTATGTCAGAAATTAAATTAGGTTCTAGGTTTTGTTGGTCAAAAGAGTGAAAAGGAGTATTGGGTATGTAAATTTGATTAGAATTTAATTTGATAAATGATATAGATCTGCACTGGATCCTATGGGAGCAAGAGGAAGAGGATCAGGAACAAATTATTCTAATTCCAAACTTACAACGGGATTAGTAGCCACTCATCTGATGAAGAAGGAAATAAGATGGACAGGCAGGTGTAACTGTGTGAGCAAAGATATGGAGACACAAATAAGTACATGAAGGAGAAATCTCAAGTAGTTCAACTTTTATCCATGTTTCAAAATTATTGAGGACCCAGTAGGTGCCACAGACTGCCCTAAATGCTGAGAATTCAAAGAATAAGACATAGTCACCATCCTCAAGAAAGGGTAAGTCTGAAAAGAGCAAATTTTTGTGGCATAAATTGCTTAAGATCTTTATGATCATTGCTGTTTAATTCTGGCTTCTCATGAGTAGCAAAAATCAGTAGATCCTAATACTTGGGGACTGTAGTCTTTGTATAGAGGATATTTACATTTCCACATAATGGTCTTCCCTCACAAGAAGAAGGCACTTAACTTACAGGGCCCTATGTTCCTGGCTGTGAAGCTCTGACTTTATACTAACGGCAAGGGAGTCTTTGAAGGCCTTAAATCTGAGACTGACATGAGATGGAAATGTCCCATGCATTATGTGTTTTAATGTGCTGCTTCTCCAGCTATAATGTCCCTTTTAAAAAGAGTTTAAATCCTGAAAAATGGATAACAGAATCATAAAACAGTAAACCTCATATAGCAATTTACTATAAAGCAGAAGCTTCGATATAAAATGATGACAGATAAAGTAGGCATATAAGTTACCCTTAACATCTGTGCCGAATAAATTTAAATACTCGAATTTCTGATGCTGAGAATAACAATTGTGTTTGCTAGCCAGAGTCTGCTTTGGTTCATTTGAGAAAAGCATGTCAGTCATTCTTAATGGTCTCTGCAAAACCCTAACCATGTCTTTGCCAAGACTCTCGTATAATAGTTACATGATAAGCCCCACTGTGCTTCACAGTAAATCAGGGAGTTTCACAGCTAAGTTACACGATGAGCCTTGCTATATTGAACAGTAAATCGTGGAATTCCTCAATAAAGTTACACACTAAAACTCCCTAGCTTATTTATTTATTTTTTCTTTATAGTATTATCTCCCAGTGGTGGATAAAGGTCAGCAACGTGCCTTCTGCTGAGCTACTTTCCTTTATCCCTTCTGCATACACATTTCCAGAGAATGCTTCAAGCCCCTCCCATCACAGCTAGAAAATGGTGAATACAAAACTTGACAGAAACCCCCAAAGATCTCAGAACTGGAATCTATATCGATAGATAGATGAGGATGGGAATGTAGGATGCAGAAAGTGTATGTATGTGAGGTGAGAACTCCATGACAGAGAAGGAGCAAATCTATGAAACCCTAATATACCATTTGTTCACGACGAATCAATGGAACATAGGTAGTAGTGATATCAATAAAATTTCTCTAATGGTAATTTAATGATTATAAACTATTACATTACCAAGATGAAGTTGTGTTTCCCTAAAGGCATTATGAATATTATTTAATGCACACCTGCAGATACCCAGTACTTTATCCAGCTATGACAGGGTACTAATGGAGCCTGGGAGTAAAGAGTAACCATAGTCTGTCCTCTCCCCGCTGCTCCTCCCCAGGAAACAGAGTCATATGTAGAAATAACAAACTATGCTACTCGGTAACAGGAAACAAGAGGTGGTCTTCATGATTCACTAGTCATGAATCTATAGACTAGGAAGACCTTTTATCACAAAAGTCTGTGTACACCTCGAGACAGAGCTCCTTCTATTCAAGTTTAGTTATACATAACTGACATGCACAAATATGGCAGCCTAAAATAAATACAGCATACTGAGATATGAAAATGGCTAACTAGTGTATGCTCAAACCTCAGTCTCAAATAGAAGCACCGATTTTAAAAATTAGACATGACATCTAGCTTATCAGAAAAGATTTGCAAGCAGAGTAGTACACTGGCTGCTCATATTACTAAAACTTTATTACTGTAGAAAGTAGCCCACAGTACACTTATAAGGACACTATTATCATAAATAATTAAACTCAAACAATAGTGAAAATAAATAACCAGAGTACATTTTGTACTTTAATAGTCTTTTGACTGTGGTTGTTTGAGGACCATTGGGTGTGTGTGTGTGTGTGTGTGTGTGTGTGTGCGGGGGGTGGTTAATTCTTATTTACTTAAGTGCTAATTCCCTTAAATTGGCAACCCACAATTTTTCCTCCCAGTTGTTAATTAAATTTAATAAGGACATATTGTATGGGCATTGATCTTATGCAAAATACTATACTATTAGTACAGCTGTACAAGAAAGAAATTTAGTAAGAATTGCAAGTTTCAAAATTTCAATTTTAAGCACATTTTACCTAGTACAAATGTATGTATTTTTTTCTATTATTTATCAACATGCCTCAAAAATTCAGTCAGTTTAAGTGTGGGTCTTAAGGCTTATTTCCAAGCTTCAAAAAGCTTATACTGTGTTTTCCTTCCAAAAAAAAAAAAATGCTTTATTCCAATGATCCATAAACAGAAAGCATTGTGATTAAGAGACATGCATTAGCATAAAAATTCAGCATTAATTATATGTTTCTGTGATTCTCTAGAGGGATGGATGCATGGATGGATGGTTAGATAAGTAGATGGATAGCTAAATACTCACAATTTTTTAAAAAACACAAAAATACATAAAAGGAAATATGTGGCATTTGCGGGACATTTAATGAGTCCTGAGCTACTTGTATTTAATACACATTTTTTTAATCCTTATGACCACACTTTGATTACATTTTTGCACATGGTAAAACTGAGGTTCAGGAAATTAATTTTCCTAAGCTCATGTAGTTAATAAGAATCAGAGCAAGGATTTAAACTTAGATTTACCTGGTTACCAAGTCTGTGTCTTTCCCCTACACTGTACTTTCTTATACTTTCAAATGTGAGAGTGGTTCTATGGTCTCCCTCTGAACATATCAAATTGCACAGAGATTGTCCAGGGCTTCCCATTGCCTGTCTGGTGAAGAGATGAGTAGGAAGAAAGGTTCATTCACTTTCCTTTATATAATAGGCTGGTTTCTTCAAATTACATCAAAAAAGAGGGTAGAGTCAGGGAGCAGTTACTTGGTGCTGCTATGTAATAGTCACTCCAAATAAAAAGCTTGTAGTGGGTAAGAAACACACACACACACACACACACACACACACACAGAAGCACAAAAGCAATACATTGTATAAACTTTTTCTAATTTTCTTAAATTTAGAAAATACTTTCCAATTAATATATTTTCCGAGAATGATATTTAGAGTTTTCAGATGATCTGTATTCAGATTCAGATTTTCTTCATGTGACTGGGATGAGAATAGATGAGAAAAGGTGAAATGTGTGGAAATTGTTTCTTCAGAAATTAAAATTTTTATGTGTTGAGTTGTTTACTCATCCACTTTCAAAGCAGATTTTTCTTTTCATGCACCACTAGTTCAAAAATAGCCTTCATCAGGACACTCCTGGGATTGGCCTAGAATGCAATGGTTTTTTTTGGTTGATTGGTTGGTTGGTTGGTTGGTTGGTTGGTTGGTTGGTTGGTTTTTTGCAAGGCTCTTAGCCGTCTCTGGAACTTGGAAAGGAAGGCTAGTAGATGTCTTTTTATCTTAAATCTAATTACTCTTCTCATTGAAACCTCATAAGCTTAGTGAAAGTCTCGCCGCCTCTGATGATGTCTGACTACCAGGGAGTCATTACACCACTCGCAAGTCTTGGCAATGCAATGAAAATCCTGTTTAGCAGGAGGGGTAACATGAGGTGAAGGGAGAATATGACCCTGTCCTCCAACATTAGGAATTAGGTCCTGGGGTAGCATTGAGTGGTTTGTGCTTCAAAATGAGCAATGTCTTAAAAGGTAGATTGTTTCATTGAGTAGAATGAAGAATTTTCTCTGACCAGTGCCAAATGGAATGCTTCCTGTATTGAAGAAAGTGGACTTGACGCTATCTGGGGAAGGAAGAGCACTCATGCAAGATCCTGAGCTGTGGTCACAGGAGGCAGAAAGGGAAACCAGTGAGTGTCCCTGCCAGGTGAAGAGAGTTACTCTTTGACAAGATCAATGCAGGCAAGCACCTTTTGGGCAGTGCTCAATGTGACAATGCTGAATGCCTAGGGACAATTAGGTTTCCTGGTAAGTATGCATTCTCCAAAATGCTTTTAGAAGCATATTAGCCAAAATTTTTTTAAATTTAATTTTATTATTATTATTATTATTATTATTATTATTTTTGAGATGGAGTTTCACTCTTGTCACCCAGTCTGGAGTGCAACGGCATGATCTTGGCTCACTGCAACCTCTATATCCCCAGTTCAAGTGATTCTCCTGCCTCAGCCTCCCGAGTAGCTGGGAATACAGGCGCCTGCCACCATGCCCAGCTAATGTTTTTATTTTTAGTAGAAATGGGGTTTCAGCATGTTGGTCAGGCTGGTCTTGAACTCCAGACCTCAGGTGATCCGCCCGCCTCAGCCTCCCAAAGTGCTGTGATAACGGACATGAGCCACCACACCCAGCCCAAAAAGTTTTAATGTTAAAATTTCCCTCCAAGTCAAACTAAGTCTTTGTACATATTACCATACTATTTTACCAGAAATATTAACTATTTTATGCCTCTTTCCTGCCTGAAGAATATCTAATATAATCTGTTTACTTAATGAGATAAAGCACATACACTTCAGCCTGGCAGTCAAAGCATTGTACTTTCTGGACTTGATCAACACATCTTCTTTTAAACCCTACATTGTGCTGTTCAAATTCTTTCACTATAATTATTTTAATCTATTCACTGTCACTTAAAAATACCCAATTTGCTCATCTCCATGCCTTTTGCTTATGCTATTTTTCTCTTCTAATCTGTTCTTCTTCCTCCCCTTTGCTTCATTCAAGGCTGCAAAGACTCCATAAAGCCTGTTTGAACTCACTACCCCTGCAGTGACTTCTCCCACTCCTGAGCTCCTATAGTATTTAATGTTTGGGAACCTCATTTGGTTGACACTTGCTGCCTTCTATTGTTTATCTTTATGTAAATGGTTATTTCCTTTTCTAAGATTTGTGTAAGCACTTTTCTACTCATGACTATTGTTGATTCTCTTTTTTTAAATTAATTACACTCTCCTCCTCTAGCACCTTAGCATTCAGTAGATACATCTTTAAGGTTTGAAAATTTAGGCTGAAAAATAAATGCTAAGAAAGGATGTTAATGCAAACATATTTAATAATTACTAAGTTCATTTTTCACATTTTATCATGTAATTTTTCAAAACAGCTCTGGAAGGTAAACGATCTCAGTTTTACAAGGCAGGAAAGTAAAGCTCAGAGAGATGTTCAAACATGCTAAAGTCAGACCATCCAGTTGATTATTTCATGAGAAATATCTCTTATCTACTTCTAGATCCCCAAAATACATTTCCTTGCACATAAATAATTTATTTGCAATCAGTTTGCAATGATTGATTTTTTAAAAAAACTAATGAATATATGTTGGAGTGATGTTTGCTTCTAAATTCCAAGCGTTGTATTTATGATATCAAAAATTTTAGGGATTTGGTAAGTTCTGACATATTTGTCATGTAGAAGTAACTTAAAACTGGTTTGCATCTCTTGAAACTTAAAAAGTATTAGCTCTAAACAGCTGCAAAATAGTAGGAGAATTTTCTGCCCTAAAAGGGGATATAAAACAAATATATATAGAATAGAGATTTAGGTGGCTGTTTTCCAAAATTCAATCCAAAGAACTTCCACAGGATATCATTAGATGTTCTATTTCTTCTCTTTCTGTCCTTCCTTCTTTCTTTGTTGTGTGTATGTGTGTGTGTGTGGTTGGGGTGTCCTCTGATCAAAAGTGTTTGAGAAATACTGACTTAAACAAAGATTCTTTACACGACTTTAAATATGTGAAGATATATCATGACTCTCTGGAGTGAAGACAATATGGAACATTTCCCAACAGAATTTAACCATAGAACTCTTTCTCACAACACCTCATAATACTGGAAGTCCACAAAACAAGCTTTGAGAAACATTCTTAAGGTTATGACTATATATGAAATATTTCTTATCAGTTCCTAAAGGAGGTATGGATGTATGTGGTAATTCCTAAAATTAAGAATGCTGTCGAGAATGTATCCTCTTAATATGTCCTTTAATATGCTGGAGGGGTTGGATAATGTGACTATGGGTCTAAAGTACAATCATGTTTCTACTCATAGCTTAGAGCTTATAATTGTGTGCTTCATCATCAAGTTTTCATCCATTGATTTGGGATTCCAATTGTGAGTGAGACAGCTCAGATGTATGTTTACTGTGTGCAGTGCATATTTATTGTGCTTTTCTAATCATAGCCCCTTCTCCATTCTTCTGGTAACAGTGCTAGCTTTCTGTGGGCAACTGCCTTTCCTCATGCCTGTGTGGTTCCAGTGGGCCTGCCAAACATGCGTCCAAGGGGCTGGGCGAGTGACACAGGTCTGGTAAATCACAATGTACATTCCCCTTGCCAGCGATAGGTCTAGCAGAGGGGAGGGCATGTGCTCCAAGCCTGGCCAATCAGAGTTCTTCCCAAAGCTCTTAGGATTTGTATTTGGAGGAGAAGAGGTCCTCCAGCTTCTGTATTTTGGAAGGATGCATCCCTGGAGTTACCAGTGGTCAGTCACATTCTCCACATATCAACAAATAAAGCAAGCCAGCTTGCTTACTATGAGAGTGAATAAAGCTGTTTTGAGACAGATAGAAATGAGAGAGAAGGATAGATAGTAAGAAAAGCAGACGGGGGTGGTGGGGCTAGATTTTTTGAATCCCTGCTTTTGGTCATGTCTGAAGAATGTGTCAACTTGGACTTCCCAGTCACAGGAGCCAACAAATTATTTTTTTCTGCTTAACTAGCTTGAGTTTCTGGAGCTAATAATAGTTATCCCAATGTCAGGGTGGCTTTAGCTAGTGTGCTAAGGAAAGCATATTGTCTTACTGGTTTGGTATGTGTCTGGGTGCTGAGGGTCAGTGTGAGTGAAAAGTTTGATTGCAAGTTGTTTAATTTATCAAGTACTGCTGTTGAGACAAGACCTTGAGAAAATACATAATCTAATGCCCTGATGGTGCAGGTGAAGAAGCTGAGGCATATAACGCTGAAGTGACTTGTCTAAAATATATGACATCACTTTAGTAGTAACACAACAAGGACCCAACTCAAGTCTATCTTCTTTTCCATTAAAACATATTTGCCATTTTTCCCCATTTAGTAGGATTTAATTTTCTGCATTGGGAGGCAGCTTATGCCGGTGGAGAGAACACTGAAATCAGAGTGGGAAATCTGCATTTAAATCCCAGGTCTGCCATGTCCTTAAGCAAGTTACTTACCTCACCAAACCTGAGCTCCGAGCTCCCCTGCACAGCGAATGAGGCTAGTAGTTTATAACCTGCATACTTAAATGGATGATTTCTGTTAAAGCATTTTGCAAATTCTTCAACATTATTCAAGAGATATTCTAAAAAGATTATTCTCTATCATCATAAATTTGCTTTATTTTCCTATTTTGTAAAATTAAAGTTTTATAACTCATTTCAGGGGCAGTTCCCCCTTTATCCATTTAGGGTAATGACCTTATGTTTTGCAGTAACTGTTTCATCTTATTCTCAAACTGGTAAATGCTAGCTTCCCTAATATCCATAAAGCATGTTTAATTCTAGATGCGTATTTCTGGATGGCAGTATAGACATATGCTACAACTAATAAGGCCTATCCAATTTTTCTGATTCATATTCCTTATGGCAGGGTCATTTGACAGATTGCTCTTTCCTCAGCAAGTCCAGCACACTGATTGACACTTGATTTTTTTAAATTTAAAAAACCATTTTATTGAATATTTTTCTACTATAAAATCAACATGATAATTCTCCCTATAAGATTATCAGAGAGAGGATGGGTGCTAGTTGCCAATCTAAATGCCCTCAAAAAACTTGTGTCCATATATCTCAAATGACATAATTATATAAAAACTTTCAGATATGTTTATGTAGAGAGGAAGTAAATTTTATTATCCTTTCCAAAACTGGTTCCCTTTTTTATTCTTCCGCATCCCACTAGCATCAGAATTGACCGTGTAACTTACTTTGACCATTGGAATGTGAGCAAAAATGACATATACTACTTCTAAGAAAAGTTTTAAGAATCATTGAGTGCTTCTGTCCTCTTTCTTTTTCCCTCTCCCATGATACTAACAATATCCCAGATTGGGGATGATACTCTAGTCCTAGTCTCGGAATGAAGAACCAAAGAAAACACTCAATACATATGTGACATAAATCAGAAATGCACTTTCATTTATGCAAACCCCTACACTTTTAGGTCTTTTGTTACTGCAGCATAACTTGGCCTAAACTGGTTGACTCTGTAATGATATGTTGAGTAGAATGACCTACCATGCATCAGTAATGGTATTTCCTTTTTAATATAGATGGAGACAACTGAGATATAAGAAAGAAAAGAAACCCATCCAAGAGAAAAGTAGAGAAACATGAACTAAGGAAACTACATGTTATCAGTAATTTACTGTGGCTTCTTTTTTTTTCATTACACAATTGATTTTTAAAAAGATAAATTCAAAGATTTTCAATGATGTTCCTATATATTCAACAATTTCTGGTCATGGAATCTAAACTCTGCT
The DNA here is from genome assembly GCF_003255815.1 of Theropithecus gelada. NCBI lineage: Eukaryota > Metazoa > Chordata > Mammalia > Primates > Cercopithecidae > Theropithecus > Theropithecus gelada. Next base: position 126,585,393 of record NC_037668.1, on the reverse strand, counting down.
GATTGATAACCCTGATACCAATCCATAGATGTTCTTTAAAGTGAAAGCAAATCATAATCACACAGTAGCACTATTGACTTTTATTGTATTTTACTAGAAAGAATTAACCAAAATTGCCCTTTGAATTCCCCCACCATAAATTTCTTCACTGTATCATTTTTTTCTTACTTTATTCAAGTACATTTATACAATATCACTTGGTCATCAAAAATTTCCTCCAAAGTTTTACTCAACAAAGAGCATGCACTTTGTAATTGACAATAGATTTTAAATCCAATTTGAATATTTATCATTTTCACATATAAACCCAAGCAATGCATATTTGATCACATTATCGTCTGCTGTTTATTTTTTTTTAAAGATAAAGAATAAACATGTTTGCCCTCTCCTCTTAGAAGAAAATTGACTTTAAATACAAAGTTTGCTTCAAATGCTATTTAAATTGTGTATCTCCAAGACAATCATCAAACCAAAATAATGAGGAATATGTGAAACAATTTGCAATATAACCTGACTTACTTCTTAATCTCTCTGTCCAGTGGCATAATATCAGCTCGCCAACAACTATGCTTATGATATGGTTAGGCTTTGTGTCTCCACCCAAGTGTCATCTTGAATTGTAATTCCTATAATCTCCATAATCCCCACATGTCAAGGGAGAGACCAGGTGGAGGTAACTGAATCAAGGGGGTGGTTTCCCCATGTTGCTTTCATGATTGTGAGTGCGATCTCACGAGATCTGATGTTGTTTTAGGGGTTCTGCCCACTTCATTCTGCACTTCTTCTTCCTGCTGCCTTGTGGAGAAGGTGCCTTCTTCCTTTCACCTTCTGCCATGATTATGTTTCTTGAGGCCTCCCTACCCATGCCGAACTGTCAGTCAATTAAACCTCTTTCCTTTATAAATTACCCAATCTCAGGCAGTCCTTTATAGCAGTATGAGAATGGAATAATACAGCCTGGTTTGTACAATTTAGGTACATTCCATTCTAATTTGCTTATAGATTTTATCAAGGTAAAAATCATAGAATAATAAAAGGGAATAAAAAGCACCAACTTTCTGAGCTTCTTTGTTGTATTTACATCTTAAGAAATTTTGTCTTTAGTTGCGAATTAAAAATGAGTTGTCAAGTTCCCTTAATAATTAATGTTGAAATGAACAACTGTTGCAAGTACAACACATTCCATTTAATGTTAAACAGCATTATATTTACTGTAATTCCACCTTTCATCCTAATGTCAACCTTTAAATCTTTAATGCTTTAATCACACTTCTTTTGCTGATATCCCTCGTGAGTTCCTCAAACCAATGCCCACTCTTTTGTGATAAGGTGGGCATTTTATGCTGCAAGGGTTAGTCAGCAGCAATTGTTAATTATTAAGGAAAACAAAATGCAGCTGCTGGAAAATTGTGTTTGTTCCCAGCAGGGCATGTTACCTTTAATCTCTACTGACATTGAGGCAAGTGAAGTCATAAAAGGGAGATAATGCATTTCAAGAACATGGCCCCACAGAAAATTAAAGAATTTCCTATAAAATTAATGAGCCTAATTACCAGATAATGTCTGTATTTGCCTTTCAGTAAGTTATCCGCCTTTCTGATAGAGAGCTGGAAAGAGAGGAAGCAGTGGGTGGGGCCCCAAGGAACAGTCTTGCTGCTGGTTGGGTGGAGCCAGGAGAAACAGAAAGAAAATCTAACCATGTACCTTAGGGCTTCTATTTCTCCTGGAAATGGAGAAGAAGATGAAAGGCTAACATTTTTGTTAAGAACATTCTATGTACATGTTCTCACCTTTAAATGAAAGCTAAATATTGAGCACCCACAGACACAAACATGGGAACAATAGACACTGCAGACTACCAAAGTGGTCGGCAGTGTGGGTCAGAAAACTACCTATTGTGTACTATGCTCAGTATCTGAGTGCATTATATCCATGTAACAAACCTGCACGTGTACCCCGTATCTAAATAAATGTTGAAGAAAAGATCTCAATAGACAGGTGGAGTACTTTTTAAAAAATACAAAACAGAGATCATACTAAAATATTTTATGTCCTTTGTCTCTTAATTACATAAGTTTGGTCATTTTTTCATAATTGGCTAGAATCTGAAATCAGACTTCGCTAATTTGGTTCCTTAGAAAATTAACTCTGTAGCTGGACATGGTGGCACACACACCTATAGTTTTAGCTACTCAGGAGGCTGAGGTGGGGGTATGGCTTGAGCCCAGGAGGACAAGGCTGCAGTGAGCTATGATCATGCCACTGCCCTCCAGCCTGGGCAAGAGAGCAAGACCCTGTCTCTAAAAAAAATTAAATTAAATTAAATTAAAATAAAAAGCATATGTTGTGTGCAATGCAATAAATGAGTCCTCGGGTTATTATTTTAACTATCTCAGCCTTAATTCCCTCACTTTAAACTGGGGCTATTTAAAGGATTAACTTGACATATTTTATTTTAAGCTCTTCATACAACGCATGAAATAAAAGAAAAAAAATCACTCATTAAATATTACCAAATAGTCATTTAATTGCTACTGTTCTCCTGAGAATTATATACTATTATCTCCACTATCGTTATCTCCCAGTTCAAACAGCTAGTATGGAGGGGGCACAAAAATGAACCTGGGTCTCTCTGGTTACAAAAATTGAACTGAGATTGTGGCTTAGGTGTATCTTAGATGTGTTTCTCCCTGCTCCAAAACAGGCAGATAATAGTGATTGAAGATTTACCCCCTTTCTTCAATAGATACATTTTGTTTCTAACTTAGTATTTATGTAAATTCAAGTGGGAAAAATGGCTGTATGGAAATTTTAAGAAGGAAGGGCCTCAGCGAAGAGTCCCTCAAAGAAACCTAAATTTTCACATTTTTAAAGGCCTACTTTGCATTGCTTGAATGCAGTATCATTCAGGAGTCACAAGCCACAATTATCATCCTAACAATGAATCTAGAGTAGTAAGAATAGATACAGGCAATTACACAAAGCCTAAATGTGTTTTAAAAGGTTTTGGGGGCAGTTAACTGAGCTTATATAGCTTCTGGGGCAGAGGGAATTTTATTTGGCCAGATGTTTCGGGACCCCAGAATTTACAGGGACCCCCAGAATAGTCCCAAGGTAAAAAATAAAAAGAATCGTAACCATGATTCTTTTGGTGGTTCAAAGTGGCCCATGAACCAGTTTGAACATCTTTTGAATCCTGTGCATATTCTGCTGAGAAAAGGAAATGTACGTATGTACTTAGGTTAAGAATCCCATATAGATTTTGCTTTTGACATAGTGATTTTTAAGAGTTTAAAGTCTAAGTTAAACTCTTTGAAATCTAAATCCAAAACAGTTGTAAGTCAGAACAAGTCTTTTTGTACTATGCTCAGCCCAGGAGGCTTCCCTGAGGATTAAGCTTGGCCCTGATGTGCTCAGCTTGCTGCTGAGTGATCACTGGGTAGTCAGGGATGCCCAGACCACAGTGTACACTCAGAACTGGTGAATCGGTACTGACTATTCTGGAACATCTGGCCCAGCCTAATGGTGAGGTCCCCTCAGAAGCTGTATCTTTTCAACCCTCCAGATATGCTAGTCAAATGGATTACTGCTACTACTACTAATATGTGTTACATATAATGTATTTCATAATGAATATTTTATATGATTAAGTATATATGAAGACACTTTTAAAAATTATAAGATATTATATGCAAGTGATAGTTCAGGAAAAAGGTGAAAAAAGAAAGAGAGAAACGAACAGTTTCCATTATTTCATATAGTTCCTACAGCAGCCCTCAATAATAACTCTATTTTACACTTAAGGAAATACATATAAATGTTTAAGAAAAATTTTCTCACTAAATAGCCTAAAGTTGTTTAATACACTTCTCTATGATGCCAAGATTAAATAAATCACTAAGGTATGAAACTTGGGCAGAATATTCTTTAATGAAGATACTCCTTACTGATTTTAGATTGATGTTGTCCCAATCAAGGAGAAACTGCATTCAGCAGCTGCACTTCCTCAGCTGTAGGAGAATACTCATAATGCTCAGAACCTATGCAACATGACAGGATAAATCTTAGTTGTTAAAACCATGATCAGATTCAGACACAACTGGATTGGAATCCTATTCCCACCATTTACTGAGTGTATGACCTAGGGCAATTTACTTAATGTCTCAGAGTCCTATTTGCTTCATCGATTGAAGGAATTTGTCAGAGGCTGCTGTGTAGACGAAGTGACAGATGCAAGTTAAGTACTCAGCATAGGTCTGGCACATTGTAAGCCATCTCAGAATGTTATCATTTGTCCTGTCATTTGTCCTGCATTTATTACATAAACACTATGAGTTCCTTTACCATTTATGGGAAGTTGAAATTCCGGGAGAGTCAAAATACCCCTTTATACAGTTGTTGTATCCTTCTGGAGTTTTATCCCTTTCTCTTAGGTGTTATCCCCTTTGCTCCACTTCCACTCATACCATGCCTTTCTCCTTGCTCTCACTAATCAGGCTTTTTGCTCAGCACTGGGGGAAACAGAGATGAAGAATGCAAAGTGCCTGCCCCGATGACTGCAAAGTTTAGTGTGTCAGAGCAGAAGACGTCAGTGACTAACTGACACAAAAGTGCTATGGGGGCCCAGAGAAGGAACAAAGAAAAGACAATTACCTTAGCTGGGGTGGGTGAGGGACAGTTTGACATAGGAAGCAAAGCAGTGTGTACCTATGGTTGCAGGTGAGGCTAGTGAGACATCTCGAGGGCAAAGGATGGAGGCATAATAACCTCAAGAATCTAGACTTTCCCCTGAAAGAAATGAGGCCTTAAGGATGTGCAGAGGGAGAGGATGTGAGGGAAAGGGAAGACAACTGTCAAGAGGGAGGCTAGAGTCACAGAGGAGAGGGGTGCCAGGCTTGATCTAGAGGTTCACATGGAAGAGCAGATTTAGGGAAAGAAAATGACTTCAGTTTGGAGCACACTGGTTTGGAGGTTTGTAAGGATGTTGAAAGGTTATTTTTTTTTTCCACCAAAACATGAAATTTGAGATGTGGACCTGTTTATTAGCTTCACAGGGCTGCCATAATAAAGTACCTCAAACCAGATGGCTTAAAACAAGTTTATTTTCTCACAATTTTAGAGGCTAGAAGTCCCATATCAATGTGTTGGCAGGGCCATATTCCGTTTGGCTCTAGAGAAGAATCCTGCCTTGCCTTTTCCTAATTTTTCGTAGTTGTCATAAATCTTAAGGTGTTCCTGGGCTGATAGATGGGTCACTCCATTCTCTGCCTCTAACTTCACCTGACTTTCTCCTCCCCTGTATCTTTATGTCTAAATTTCCCTCTTCTTTTTAAGATACTCGTCATTGCATTAAAGCCCACCCTAATCCAGTGTGACTTTATCTTAACTTTATTACATCTGCAAAGACTCTATTTTCAAATAAGATCACATTCACAGCTTCCAGCGAATATGAATTTTGGGGGAACACTATTCCATGCAGCACAATCCCTAACAAGGGTAAAAGAGAGGTGGCATCCCCTTTATGAGGGTGCTATCAGTAGTTGATGGGCTTTAGGGAAGCCTGACATTGATCCAAGGAAAGCATGCACACCACTTGGGAAAGACCATCAGTTGGTGAAGGCCACCAGAAGCACAGAGAACAGAATGAGCAAGAGTCTGCCCAGTAGCTTAAACAAAGAATCTCATCCTCCTGTGTCCACCCTCCCTGCCCAGACCTGGTAGTGCTTAGGAAAAGAGGTGTCCCAGGGATCTACATAAACCCCTGGAACAGGAAAAGGTGAAGTGAGAGGGCTGGTCAAAGCCAGTCTCCCCACTTAAAAACAATGAAGGAGAGTTTGGATTAAATATGGAATTAAGGTTATAAACTAGACTGGACTACATTTTAATACTTGACTGTGGCTGAAAAGCTCTGGAATCTTCCCGGATGTCATGAGATCCAACATAGTAAGGTTGAATATTACTAAGGCAGCTATTGGAAAACAAAATTCCAATCTATACCTTAATATATGGAGAGAGGGCCCCTTGATCATCTGATGACAGGCATTTGTGAGATGTCTAATTAGGCTAAGATGTCACAATGAAGGTGTAGCCAAAGGTGTTAACAGAACTCATGAGAGTAGAGGAAGATACCGCAATAAGTTGATCTAGTCCAGCATGTCTGTTAGGCAGGACAACGCCTAAATGTAGTCACAGAGAGAATTTCACACCAAATGAAAATAAGAAAAGTTCTCATGTTCTGGAAGCCAAAGCAAGCCCCAGAGGACTTGTACTACACTGACTTCCTTCTCTAGTTCTGCCTTTTCCTTGTCTTTTTACCATCTGCAAAGGAATTTAAGTTTTATACAGTAATATTCTTTTTTTCCTCAAAGCATTTTCTTTCTCCAATCAGGTCACGATAGTTTCTGGCACAGACCATTCATCCTTTTTAAAATACCCAGTGCCACTTTTCAAATAGCTAACCACACCCCGCTGTCAGTCAACCACATTCCCTGAAGATGCCCGCTATATGCAGAACAGGATATTAAAAGCCAAACAAGCAAACTGAAAAATGAAAAAGGAGTATTGGAGCTGATCAACATAAGGAAACTTTATTAGCCACAGTTTCAATCCCCTCTGATCTGAATAGGCATTCCAAACATACTGTGTGAACTGGGGTTCACCATAAGATACATTTTTTAAAGTCTGCTTTTCTAGTATTATCATACCAGCTGGAGTTACTTATTTCATTCCAGCTCAGTAGGAATCTACAGGCTGCATAAAAATACATTAAGGAATATTTATAAGACGGCAAAGAGGACCAAATGTATGGGAAAGAATAATATTGTGCATTGCTCATTACAAACATGATTATTTTGTGTATGTAACGGATGTGTTGTTAAAGCACAGTGGGTTGTTTGAAGTTTACAAGTTTGTTATGGATTGATTTATTCATGAAATGCTTTGTTTCTATGACAACTTTATTGGTTTGCCTGTGGTCTAAATACATATAGGCATGGCAGGAATTCCACGGTACAAAACAAATTACACAGTCCCCCCTGAATCACTTGCTGCCTTTAGGGAGTGTAGCAAAAGGATTTCCAACCAGGGCAGACATCACCATTCCCAGAGCCAGCATTAGAGAGATCATATAACAAAGGAGAAAAAGACATTTTAAAAAGAACAACTTAAAAGTCTCCAACAGCCTCCAAGTCTGTCATATAAGGAAAGATTGAAATGAGCAACGAAATGCCCAACGTAAGATAAGAGAAATACAATCTACCCACAATGCGTGAGGGTTTTATTTAAGAAAAACACTGATCAAAGACCCATATTTCCTGCTATAAATAATACCCCTTGAAGAATACCATTAATATTCACAACAGTTGTGTAACTACAAAAGAAACTGAGAATTGTTGTTTAGAGAAAATAATAATGGATTTTGGAAGATAAAAGGAAAAGGTGGAAGAGAAAAAAAGACAGAAAAAAAAGATACTGCGGACCAAAGATTGGTATTCAGTGAAACTTAAGTCAGGGAAATCATGCCTAAGGGGACTTAGACCTTGTGAAAGCTAGAAAAAAGAAAGTGGAATCCAAATTATATTCCTCATATTACCCCTGAAATGCATCCCTTGTATGCATGGGAAGAAACATTAAATGAGAAAGATTATTTAGAATAAAATTATTGCTCTTCATAAATTTAAAGAATCTCATGCTCCATCATGAAAGTAGCCTTAAACATAGGGACTCAGTTTTCATTTCAGTGAAAAATACATACGAAGCAAGATATATTTTCCCCAAATCTCTTTATATATTTTTGTAAAAGCTCCTTCAATTTTTCTACGCTTCTTTATATTTTCATTAACTTTTGTTGTATGTTGATAAATGTCAGAGATTGATTATGTGGTTTATGATGACATACAAAACTTATAATTTCCATTCCTCTTTCAATTCCCACTATAGGGCTGGATTAGACAGCCATGTGTCCACCATGGTACTCAGCCATCACACCATGGCATATTAAGTCAGAGGTGAACATCTGACCTAGGAAAATCAATCCATTTCCTTGCCAGCAACTAATTCGTTTCTTTCAATAAATTGCATATTTAGAAAATAGTAAGGGAGGGGAGTACAAAATGAAAGGTCACATCAAGTGAGGTTTGGAGCAGCCATTGTCAGCCATGACGCACCAATGTCCTTCTCTAGAGAGAAGTAGAAACAATGAAGCAGAGGCACCCAAAGAAGATAGATTGCATCGGCCACTAAAGAGGTGAGGTGAAATGGAGCAGGTAGATGCCTCAGTCCTTGGGAGCTCTAGTTCCCAAGAGAAGTGGTTATAACTTATTTCTCTGAGGACATCATACCTTAACAACACATTGTTTATTTGAGCTAACTTGAGGAAATTTCCACTGCAACTAAAGAGCCTTTAGTAAACTGTATAATCAGAGCTTGTCATTTCTAACCATGGTTAATTCATATTTTCAATTGAAATTTGCTACTTAAGGAAAGTTACATCAACTAGTGACATGGTGTAGGTACAGAGTCCTGGTAACTCACTGAAAAAAAAAACCAAAAAAACAAACAAAAAAAAACCTGAAGCATACCCTAGACATAATCAGTCCCTTGCTTGGATAAAACTAACCAAATTTCTTGGTGGCCCAGTTGGTCTAAACACCAATCATCAGTAACATTTCAGGCCAATATTGGTGGCAAGAATCTCTGCAGCAACAAAGCAATGTTGTATATATCTTGTATACTACACAAGACATAATTGTCTTTATTTGCTCCATTTGATAGTGTCCAGTTTGATAAATTTGGAATATGGAACACCCTAGAAACCATCTCTTCCTAAAAAAAAAAAATTAAAATTAAAACAAGTGCACTGTTGTATAGTTTACAAAAACTGCCCTTGTGTTAGTGAATCAAGACTATATTCACATACAATAGTTGAATGTTTCGTATTTTGACTTTAGGCTTCAGGGTGTTTACTGTGATACTGTGAAGAACTTGCATTGCACCATCCTACGAGGCTGCCACTGCCATGCAGTATTAGGAAATGGTCCCTTACATACTGTCATGTTTCTCTTGAATTCAAACCTCTCCCAAATTTGAAAAGAAATCAGTAAACATGTTAATAACTATATCCCACCAAAATCAGTTTCACAATTTGACTCAGAAACACAGAAAAAGAATGAGTAGACTTTCAAGTGCACTGAAAACTAAGTTTTTCTTGGGAAAATTTAGGTGCTATGGTTACTAGTTATTCATATATCCTTTTAATAAAGGTTGTTTGAGGTCCTTTGATGTACAATACTGGGTCCCTCCTTGGAGATTACTGACCATCGGATAAGCCAGATAATTCATAAGTAAATAAAGCAATAGGATACTGACAGATGATGACAAATGCTGTGTGGGAAACCAACATGGGGCTGAGAAAGGTACAAATAGAGAGAAGGAGGAGAGAAATGACTTTAGACAGAATAGTTAGGAAGTGATTTTTAAGTATAGCCCCAAAGGGCAAGAAGAATTTAGCCATGGGGTAAGAAAGTGGAAAGGGGCAGAAACTTTCTAAAATACAGGGGAACAATAAAAGGAGGTCTTGAGGCAAGAAGGAGCTTGGTATGTTTAAAAACTAATAGTGATAGTAAAATTCACAGCTAACACTGTTCTAAGTGCTTTACTTCTGTTTGGTAATTTAACTGAGAGAGAACCAGTGTGGCTGGCGCATGGAAAGTTCTTAGTATTTATTGAATGAATAGATTTTTAAAATAACTGCCTGCATCCTTTAAAATGTTAATTACTTATCCATGTGATGCAAAAGGTAAGACGGGAAAGGGCACTGATGTGAATATTGCAAAAGATACTGAGGACACTGATTTGCACACCTGCGATTTAAGTAAATACTGCAGTTCTAAGTCACAAGTATATTTTCAAGGTGCAGCTCCTGGAATATATACTTTTTACTCCATGGTTACCAAAAGGAAATCGGTCCTGATGAAAGGCCACTGCATCGCACAACTCCTGCTTTGCATGACTTCATGGGCACCATTCACATCATACTCTTTGTGAATGGTGCTGTCTAGAATTTTGTAATGTGGCAGCCCTGCTGACTAAGCCATAGTTCCACGGAGGTCACCAGGAGTCTGACTTACCATGATCATGCTTACCTCCAAAGGTAAAAAGAAAAGCGAAGAAAACTTGGATCTTCTTGGAAGAGGCACTCCAAGAATCCTTCTGGGGAACACATACCATGTGAACATTTTATCTAACACTTTGGTGCCTGCACCGTTTTGCTAATTTGACATGGGAAGCACTAATAAGATAAAAAGCTCAGGCGTCCTTATCCCATTAGTGCTTCCTCGATAGTTTCTCTGACCCACATTCTGACCTGATCTCTCCCTTATTCCCCATGGTTTGTATTGTACTGATTCAAGACTTCATCCTTTTGAAAAGATGCTGGGGAATTGTCTGGATTTAACTAAAATTTCCAGCTTAAATTACTGTGTGATTTTTAGCTGATCAGAACCCATTTAGCATAGGCGGCAGTGGCCCAGTCAGGGAATAGGCGACAGAGTGCACAGAGGATGCAACCAGAAGGAGCCAGTTAATAGGCAATTAAGGCTTCATTGCCTTCCCACCACCACAAAGCTCCTTATCTGGGCTCACAAACACGAGCAAGAAAGCCAGCCAGTTGAAATTGCTGTTTATTTTGTTTGGCTATATCAGAGTTTTCTTTTTGTTTTGTTTTTTGGTGGTGGTGGTGGTTTTCTTTCCAGATTCATCTGCATGTAGTCAGAACTCATATTTTTCAACCTCCTAGCTTTAATCCTGACCATATGGTTTTAGAATGTCTTTGTATTAGAAACATGTAGATTTCTCATTATTAGAAACATGCCAGTTTATTTTGGAGAAAAATAATTAAGGGATACGGTTGTATTCATCCCTATCACTCTAAGTGAAACATATAATCCCTCTTTGCTCTTCCCCCTGCCAGGGTACATATCCAGGCTTCAGTTATTTCCTGTTTTAATTACCACAACCGCCTACTTCTTGGCCTTTGTCTCCTATATTTTCTCCTCCTAGTTCTGTTTAGATGATTACTGCCAAGTCAATTTCCCTTTCCTGCTAGGGACCATGTTGACGTAGTCCTTGGATTCGACACAAGCTTCTCTAATATTTATGCTTCAACCTCGGACTCTGTCACCTTCAAAATTCCTTTCCTTTATTAGCACCTTGTTTCCTGCCTCTCCACCCAGCTCAGGTTCTCAGTCTTTTCTCTCTTCCTGCTCACAGTTTGATGAGTTTGATGACTGTATGTAGGCAGAAGGCCTATCCATCTTTATTCTATTGGTCAAAGAGGGCACTGTACTAGCAAATAGGAGATCTGGTGACTGTCTAGCCATTATCTGGCATGAGTGTTCATTTCACAGAGGAGTAAACTGGGGCACAAGAGGTGCAGGTTGCTGGTCCACAGTCATGCTGCAGGTTGGTGGCAGAGGCCAAGTGAAATCCTGATTCTTCCCACAGCTCTTGCTCTTCACCAGTGGTTCCCAGTGTTTCCAAGCATGAGGGCCCTTTCTTGATGTTAAAACATTTGCAAAGAGATTTCTGGTTAAAAATGGTAGCTAGAGGACATCTGTTTATCCCGTTTCCCTAACAAAATTCCTGTAAAAACTCTAAAGATATGAATTCATATTATCTCCAGGAAAGAAAGAAGCCATGAGTGCATCAGTGGATAAGAAAATTTTACCAAATTCTGGAAAACAGTGGTTTAAAAAATGACCGCTGATGCATCAAGGACAAAAAAAATCATAGACTCAAACCAAGTTCTTTATTTTTTGTATTAGTAGCCCTGTCAATAAGAATATTTTAAATACCCCCTTTCTCGTATATGTACACATATGAACATATATGTGTGTGTGTGTGTGTGTGTGTATAATGTGTCTTTTTAAATTACTTGGCTTTCTAAGCAATAAAATACATTGTTTTATTTATCACTTAGACTGGAGTGCAGTGGCACAGTCATAGCTCACTGTAACTGCTAATTCATGAGCTCAAGCAATATTCTTGCCTCAGGCTCCTAAGTAGCTGGAACTACAGGCATGTGCCACCAAGCCTGGCTAATTTTTAATTTTTTTTCTAGAGACAGTGTCTCACTATGTTGCCCAAGCTAGTCTCAAACTCCTGGCCCCAAGCCATACTCCTGCCTCAGCCTCACAAAGCTCTGCGAATACAAGCATGAGTCACCATGCCCAGTCCCTTGTTTTGACAAAAAATAAAAAAGTACATTAAAAGAAAAGGCAACATTTTAAAATTGAGCAATCTTGTATAACGGAAATTGCATTTTTACTTTTGAGTGACTAAATGCTCAAAAAAGTAGTTTAAATTCAGGAATTTTTTAAACAAGTTTCTAATTTATCAATCAATTAGTATCTGCATACATATGAAACATAGTACATATACATGAAGTGTCATTTTTTCAGTATGTAAGTACTGTTTGATATCTACCCGATGATCAGACCCCTTGAAGTTATGGTGTTTGGGGAACTACCACTACAGACTATTCATTCCATTTGCTAGGGAGTTTAATGACTAACTGCTTGAATCCAGTTAAGATTAGAAAATAATGGAACAGTAAGATTCTTCTTGTCAAAACATGATACCTGAGCAAAAGAGGACATTATTTCTTTGTGGGACCCAGTTCCAATAGAAGATTTACTTACACTACAGCAGATTTGAGTATTTGAAGAAGGAAGAAGGGAAGGAGTCATGAGGCAGAAAATTTATTTACCTATGGAAAGAGAAGTAGAGTTGAATAACAAATCAATGAATTTGAACATTGCAAAAGGCTCCTTAAAATCATACTTAGGCGATTGGGCTCAACTGGTACCAACTCAGGCCTGATTCCTTTTCCTAAATAATTCAAATAATTGATTTTTTACTTTTTTATATCTGTTTTCATAATTTTAGTTATTTAGGTAATTTCAGAATAACATTGCCTTCAGTCTCCATTTGCTTTTCAGAAACAGTGGCAGATCTGTTCCACTAATGAGTATATCATAGGCAGCATTCCCATTTTCTCCGACACTTTCAGTCAGTCCCAACCTTTTTCTACATCCTGTGTGTAAGGGACATTTATTCAGAACCTCCAGCAGCAGTTCTGGCTTAATTCAAAGAAAATGACTAAAATTGCTTTATTCTATATTCAAGCCAAAATTAAGACTTCTTTTTCAAAAACAGAAAATCCCTCTAATACAGAAAAATTTGTATTCCTTTCCTCTGGAGCAACTCAGAGTTACTATTATCTTAACTTCTTTAAAAGCACATTTCTCTCTCTCTTTCACTTTCTCTTTCCCTTTATTTTCTCTTTTTGTTTGTCTCTGTCGCTCTCTCCTCTCTTACCGTCTTAATTTTGTGTCCCTCAAAATTTCAAGATGAGGTATGAGGTACTATGATCATGTTGGAACTTTGAATAACATTTTTGTGACAGTCGTGATTATACTTATCTTAACCAATAGCCTCGTAATGAGCAGATAGATTTCTATGTAAGTATAATTCATAAATAAAAAAACAGGTACACTCAACTTCTCTTTATTAGACTTAAAGAATAAGTTGCTTATAGTCAGAACAATAGACAAAGAAAAATTATTTTAAAGAACAACTCAGTGAGTTAAATTAAAGAAGCATAGACTTCTTAGAAAAAGTTATGATTTCAGCAAAAATTTTATCCTTGTGCATGACAATTGTCAACAAAAACGAAGATAATAAGTAGTATAGAACACAAGCCATTGTGAACATAGCAATAACTATTATACTATTAATAATCATGTGACTTTTCTGCAAAATGTTGGAAATGCATTACTTTTGTTTATGATCAGTCAAGTCGGTAACAGACAAGACTGTTACAGGGATTTGGCCTGATACAATTGTGAGGGCTAAACACTTTCCGAAAGGCTGCTGTCTTTGTGTCTGCTGCTTGGGCATGAAGTCTAGAGGGCAGACAGTGAGAAAGAGAACATGATGTAATAGAAGGATATTGAGAAAAAACCGGAACCCACAGGCATGAACTGGAACTCCTCAGAACAGAGCGAAACCACATTTTTTGGCTTTGGTGGTATGGGTGACCTGCAGAAGCAAAGGCCCTTCATCATAATGCTGTTGACTTGGTCCAAAAGTTGGAGAAGCTGAAGGAAAGTTTAGAGGAAAGTTGAACAGTTGCAGGTTCAGCTGCTGCCTCAGGCCAAGGTGATGAATCAGCAGATTAGCGACAATAGGTCTGAGCCACAAAATAGCTGAGGCTTCCTTCCTGCCTTCCAAATCTTGCGAGAATTTCTCCGTGGCCCACTCTCACCAGAAATGTAATTCAGCCTAACCAAAGTGGCACATTATAAAGCCACCACAGTTTGTGTATGGGTCATTCTTGGAATTACCCTTTTCCTTACCCCTACTTTCAATCAAATGCATTTCTATCAAGTCTACCTCCAAAGCATGTTTTGAATTCATCTTTTCTTTTCCATCTCTATGTCTACTTTCTAGCAAAAGCCTCCATTTTCTCTCATCTGGACTCTGCATTGTTTAATCGTTCTGTCTTCATTCACTCTTGCAGATCTCCAACCATTCTCATAAAAGCAATCATGCCTCTGCCTTCTTTAAGGTCTATCAAATCTAATTTCCTATAAAATTAAATCCAAATTTCATGACAACACAATGCTCAACATGATCTCACCCCAGCCTCATCTCAGGACACTCCCTCCCTAGTCAAACTGGTTTCCTCTTGCTTCATTCCTGAAACCCTCTGAGCACATTTCTGCTTCAGGCCTTAGCACATATAGTTTGCTCTATCTGAAATCATATTTCCTCAGATTTCTATTATGCTGACTGCTTTTAATCCTTTGGAAATGCCACATTCTCAGAAAAGTATTCTCTGAACACACAATTAAAATGAGTGTCCCCCTCCAATTCTCCAAGTGTTTTTTCTCAAAGCACCATGTTTTTTCATTCATAACATTATGATAGTTTGGAAATAAATAATTATTTGTATCCATTTTCAAGATATCTGCTCCTGGCCGGGCGTGGTGGCTCACACGTGTAATCCCAGCACTTTGGGAGGCCGAGGCAGGCAGATCAGGAGGTCAGGAGATTGAAACCATCCTGGCTAATATGGTGAAACCCCGTCTCTACTAAAAATACAAAAAAATTAACTGGGCATGGTGGCTCACGCTTGTAATCCCAGCTACTTGGGAGACTGAGGCAGGAGAATGGTGTGAACCCGGGAGGCAGAGCTTGCAGTGAGCTGAGATCGTGCCACTGCACTCCAGCCTGGGCGACAGAGTGAGACTCCATCTCAAAAATAAATAAATAAATAAATAAATAAATAAATAAATAAATAATAAAATAAAATATCTGTTCCTGCCTTCCCCCACTAGATTATACATTTTTATAAGGCCAGGGATAATAAATTTTCTGTCTACCACTACATACCTAAAGACTAACTCAGTACTTGGCCTGAACTAGTCAATAATGTATGTGTAATGTATGATTGAATGTGGCATTTCTGGATTGCATGAATTTCTACCAAATAATCAGCTTAATTTCACAAGTAAGATAAAACAGAGAAGAGATATATTTACAGTTGTAATAGGAACAGCAGGGATTATTTCAGAGACTCATGGCATAACCAGTAAATTATTATGTTATATCAAACTGATGATTTTTTAAAAAAAATATATCATGTGGAAACAGAGAAACTACTTAGGATATAATGTTAAATTAAAAACCAGGGTAAAATATAATTAACAGATTATAACCAATTTGTAAAAAGATAGATGGGAAAACAAGGGAAAGGAAATTCATTGATAGGTTAGTATTGCTTTACTGAGATCGCAAGATTATGATTGTCTCTTGCCCCTGTTTTTTAAATTTTCTGTGGCAAGGCAAAAATAGAAATGCCAAACTTTTTCATATTGAAAGACTATTTTTTTAAAGCAGTTGTTGGTTCACAGTAAAATTGAGAGGAAGCTCAGAGAGTTTCCATGTACCCTTTGCTCCCACATATGCATAGCCTACTCTATTATCAACATCTCCCATACATTTGCTATAATTGATAAAATTATACTGACACATCAGAATCACCCAAGTCGAAAGTCTGTATTAGCATTTGCTCTTGGTGTCCATTCTATGGCTTTGAGCAATTGTATAATAACATGTATCCATCAATACAGTATCATACAGATGCTATATTTTCACTGCCCTGAAAATCCTCTGTACTCTGCTGATTCACACCCTCCTCCCCACCCCCCATTGTCTCCCTCCTGGCAACCACTGATCTTTTTACTATATTCATAGTTTTCCCTTTTCCAGAATGTCACATAGTTGGATTATACAGTATGAAACTATTTTTGGTTGGCTTCTTTCACTAATAATATGCATTTAAGATTCTTCCATGTCTTTTCACTGCCTAATAGATATTATTTCTTTCTAGCACTGAGTAATGTTCCATTGTCTGGATGTACCGCAGTTAATTTATCCCTTTATATACTGAAGGACATCACGCTTGCTTCCAAGTTTTGGCAATTATGAACACAGCTGTTAGAAACATTAAAGTGCAGGTTTTGTGTGGACATTAGTTTTAAACTTTTTGGGTAAATACCAAACAGCTGATCATACTATAAGAGTAACTTTAGTTCTATAAGAAACAACCAAATTGTCTTTCCAAGTGTCTGTACTATTTTGCATTCCCACCAGTAATGAATGAGAGTTCCTGTTGCTCTACATCACCAGCATTTGGTGTTGTCAGTGTTCCAAATTTTGGGGATTCTAAGAGGTATTTAATAGTATCTCACTATTGTCTTAATTTGCATTTCCCTAATGACATATGATGTGGAACATGTTTTCCTATGGTTATTTGCCATCTGTATACTTTCTTTAGTGAGGTATCTGTTAAAGTCTTTGGCTTACTTTCACATTGGGTTGTTTTTTATTGTTGAGCTTTATGAAATCTTTGTGTATTTTCAATAACAGTCCTTTATTAGAAGCACCTTATGCAATTACAGTGACATACAACATAATGATGCTTCAGTCAATGACAGACTGCATGTAAAACAGTCATCCCATAAAGTTATAATGGAGTGGAAAAACTTCTATCATCCAGTGACATTATGGCCATCAATAGTGCAATGCATTATATCAGAGTGCAATGCATTATATCAGAGTGCAATGCATTACTCATGTGCTGGTGAAACAAACCTACTTCTATTCTAGTCATAAAAAAGTATATATAGCCCATACCACTTCTCTCACTGACTTATAATTTTACTGTACATTTTATGTTTAGATATGTTTAGACACATAAATACTTACCATCGTATTACAGTTGCCTACACTGCAGTAACTTCTGTACAGGTTTGTAGCAGGGGCAATAAGCTATAATATACAGCCTACGTATGTGGTAAGCTATATCATTTAGGTTCATGTAAGTACACTCTATGATGTGAGCACAACAACGTAATCACCTAATGACACATTTCTCAGAATGTATCCCCATTGTCAAGTGATACCTTGACTGTATTTTCTTCCAACCTGTGGCTTGACTTCTCATTCTCTTGACGTTTTTCACAGAACAGAAACTTTCAACTTGAATGAAATCCATCTTATTAATTCTTTCTTTCATGGATTATACCTTTGGTATTGTTTCTAAAAAGTCATCACCATACCCATGTTAGTCTAAGTTTTCTCCTATGTTGTCTTCTAGGTGTGTTATTTAGGTCTGTAATCGATTTTGATTTAATTTTTGTGAAAGATGTAAGGTCTGTGTCTAGATTCTCTTTTTTTCTTTTTCTATTTTTTCTTTGTTTCTTTTTTCATTTTTTGTTTGTTTTTGGTTTTGCATCCAGCAGTATTTGTGGAAAAGACTATCTTTGTTCCATTGTATTACCTTTGCTTCTTTGTCAAAGATAAGGTGACATTATTTATGATGGTCTACTTCTGATCTCCATATTCTGTTTCATTGATCTATTTTCATTTGTTTATTTTTTCATCATTACCACACTGACTTGATTACTGTAGTTTTATAGTAAGTTTTGAGATTGATCATGTTGTTCTACCAATGTTGTTGTTCTCCTTCAATATCCTGCTGGCTATTCTGGTTCTTTTACCTCTCCAAATAAACTTTAGGAGTAGTTTATAAATATTTCCAAAATAAGTTCCTGAAATTTTTATTGGGATGGCATTGAATCTGTAAGTCAAGTTGGGAAAAACTGACATTTTGAATATTGAATCTTCCTTTCCATGAACATGGATTATCTCTCAATTCATGTAGTTCTTTGATTTCATTCATAAGAGCTTTATAGTTTTCCTCACATAGATCTTGTACATATTTTTGTTAGATTTATATGTAAGTATTTCAGTTTTGGGGATGCTAGTATAAATAGTATTGTGCTTTTAATTTCAAATTTCACTTGTTCATTAATGGTGTATAAAAAAATCAATTGAAGTTTTATATTAACCTTGAATCCTGCAATCCTATCATTGCTTTTTAGTTCAAGGAGTTTTTTTGTCCAGTCTTTTGCATTTCCTACATAGATTATAATGTCAAAGACGAAAAGAGTTTTATTTCTTTCTTCCCAGTTCACATATCTTTTATTTCCTTTTCTTGTTTTAGTGCCTCATCTAGGACATCTAGTATGACATTGAAAAGGAGTAATGGGAGGGGTATCGTTGCCTTACTACTAATCTTATTGGGAAAGCTTCTCGTTTCTTACCATTAAGTATGAGGTTATCTGTAGGTTGTTTTCTTTTAATCAACCTAAGGAAGCTTTCCTCTGTATTAGTCAGGGTTCTCTAGAGGGACAGAACTAATGGAATGGATATATATATACACTCACATACATATATATGCACATATATATGTATATATATGCTCACACACACATACATATATATATGAAAGCTTATTAAATATTAACTCACAAGGCCCACAATAGGCCATCTGCCAGCTGAGGAGCAAGGAGAGCCAGTCCAGTTTCCAAAACTGAAGAACTTGGAGTCCTGTGTTCGAGGGCAGGAAGCATCCAGCATGGGAGAAAGATGTAGGTTGGGAGGCTAGGCCAGTCTCTCTTTTCACATTTTTCTGTTTGCTTATATTCTAGCCACACTGGCAGCTGATTAGATTGTGCCCACTGATTAAGGGTGGGTCGGCCTTTCCCAGCCCCCTGACTCAAATGTTAATCTCCTTTGGCAACATCCTCACAGACACACCCAGGATCAATACCTTGTATGCTTCACTCCAATCAAGTTGACACTCAGTATCAAACATCACACCCTCTAAACCTAGTTTACTGAGAGTATTTATCATGAATGGGTGATTGATTTTGTCAAATGCTTTTTCTGCATCTACTGATATGATTGTGTGCTTTTTCATTTTTAGCCTGTTGATGTAATGCCTGACATTTTATGTCCTTGATTTACAGAGTAGTTTCACAAATACTATTTTAAGTGATACTCAGCAGTTCTCCATGGTGCCCAGTGCTGTACACAAAATCTCCACTTTATAATCAAGAAGCTGAAAATTACCAAAATAAATGAAATTGTTAGTTACGCAAAGTCTTGCAATGGTGGTGGTAGGGCTGGTTAGTATATGAGCCAGGCCAGACTTTACAATTTTAGTTCCAAAGCCCTTTCTACATTATCCTATTGCCTTTTAGACAATGCTACATATTAGGACAGCAAAACATTGAAGGCTAAAGCCTAGTATGGGAATGGCAATTACGGTGCCACTTCCCACCTCCACGCCAGATGAGAAACTGCTAAATCTATCGTGGGAATTTTTCTGAGCCCAGAGGTAACTTCAGAATCCTCCCTAACACAAAACTCCAGCAGTCACTACTGATGCAATACATGTTGACTATCACAAATTCAAGCCCGCCTAAAAGAGAGAAGAACAAAAGCAGTGCAACTGGATAGAGAGCTATGGCTGTGGCCAACTATGATCAAATTTATTGTCTACGAAAACAAGTAACTCTGGTGACTGAGAGATTTATTAAATAATCCTTTGGGCTTTACATAGATACTGGGTGTAATAATCAAATAGCATCCAAATACCAAAATATAATTGTCAAGATATACTAGAGAGTGGTAAAGATACGGAAACATGTTAAATATTATCAGTCATGTATATTAAAAGAGACGTAGGGGTTGAAAACCAGTGCTATGAAAAATAAGTGTTAAAAATATGGCAAAGTTCGGGAAATGGAGGGTTCATTGTGATAATCTAGAGAGCTCTCATGTGGATATATTACAACTTAAGACAGACCTTAAAAGAGAAGCATTATTGAGATAGGAAATAGACATTTCAAGTGAAGGAATTGGCAGGTGCTATGGTATAAAGTGTGGACAAAACACTGTAAAGGTAGAATAAACAAGGGATTCTTAGAATAAAGGGTAGAATTGTAACTCTTTCTATCATAGAATTTAAGACTGAGGAGGAGTTACATGTACTATCATCATTATTATTGGTCCAGCCTTTCATATTATAAATAAGTCTGAATATCAGAGAAGCTACATTATTTGACAATGATTACATAACCAGTTAGAGACTGAATACATAATATAATCCACTTCTCTTAATTCCCACTATAGTGCTTCTTCCACTCTCCTGCATGACTTTCACATTCATTGGACATGAATGGTGGAAGAAGAGGTAGCAAAAGTAGGAGTCAGATCTCTTAAGCAGATAAAGCATTTGCTTTTTGTTCTTTAAGTAATGGAGAACCTCTAAATATTTTAGAGAACTCTAGTGATATCATGGAAATTGTATGCTAAAAAGATTAATCCGAAAGCAGTGTACCAGGTGTTAAGGATCAGGAAGAGTGCACCGGAGGTTTTGCAGTTGTCCAGGTCTGAAACGGTAAGGGTCTTCACTAAAGTGACAGTTGTTAAACATGGGAAAAAGAGTGGGTGGAATATAAGCAATACATCTACAGGACTTGGTAACTGGTTTGAAGAAAGGAGAATTTGAATTCAAATTACAGTATATACATACACATATATGTATGTGTGTGCGTATATATACACACATATATGTATATATATATACACGTATATATGTGTGTGTGTGTATATATGTATATAATCTTATGATAAGTGGGCAAAAGGACTATTAGAGTACGAATAGAGAGGAAAATGATGATTTTGTTTTTGACATGTTTTGTTTGGGTTAAATCTGTGACACTCAAATGCAAACATCCTCAGACAGTAAGAAGTGTTGGCTATGTTAAAAGAGTAACAAAAATGAAGATAGATTTGAAATGAAATGAGAGCTCTGAACCAAAACCTAGAAAAACAATAGTAGTAAACCACAGACAGTGCCTTGGGACAAAAGTGCATTGAAAGAGCATGGGGACTTCTAAGTAAAAAAAGGACAAGTGCTATAAACATTTGGGAGCTCAATAAAAATTGATTTATTTTTCAGCATGTTACTAGGATAGAGAAAACTGTATTATCTTGAGGTAAAACTACAACACTAGAAGGATCTGCTCTTCATAAAGACATTTTACAATTCCAAATGTCTCTTCCATCTGTCACTAAAGTGGGTGGAACATACTGTACTGTCTTAGAAATTTGAGGGCATTTTTATAAAAAGTACTTGGGCAAATGGCAATTTCTACCACAATAGAAGCATATGTAGAATTGTATAGTATTCTGCAAGGCTCAAAGAATTTTCCTTCACTGTAAGTTCACTAGATCAGTAGTCACAATCTGAAGGAGATAAAGGAGTTTCTGAGTCATATTTATGTTAAGGACATAAACCCTTTATTGCATTCAGATGAATGGGAAAGGAGTTGGCAGCAGTACACAGGGAAGACCAGGCATGGCTGTTTCTAGGGTGAAAGTTTTGGAACTGAGGAGGAAAAACTAATGTACAGATTTGCCTCTCTTGGAGAGGGTTGTGATATAGAGGAAGTTGCAACCTCAGCACACTGGTGCGGGGCAGGCTGGACCTTGATCCTGGCAGACATTTCCAGTCTCTCTCTTGACTTTCCCGAGTGATAGTGTAGTTGGCCTTCTGTTTCTTTCCTTAAATTGAGGGTTTCTATTCCAAGCCATTGAATGTACCTTAAAATTCGAGTGCAGTGTAGATCAACATATATGAGGAGAAAATAGAACACGGAAACACTGTATTTCTGGTCTTCTTTTTGATTCACTTTGGTCATTTATAAATTTTTGTTACAACCAGGTACGGTAACTCACGCCTATAATCCCAGCACTTTGGGAGGCTGAGGTGGGCGGACCACTTGAGGCCAGGAGTTCAAGACCAGCCTGGCCAACACGGCAAAACCCCGTCTCTACTAAAAATACAAAACTTAGCCAGGTATGGTGGTGCCTGTAGTCTCAGCTACTAAAGGAGCTGAGACGGGAGAATCACTTGAATATGGGAGGTGGAGGTTGCAGTGAGCCAATGCACTCCAGCCTGGGAGACAGAGTGAGACCCTTTCTCAAAATAAATAAATAATAAATAAATAAATAAATAAATAAATAATAAAATAAAATAAAAACAAATTTGTGTTACTTCTGCTGCTTTCATTTTACTTCTTTTGAATTTCAAAAGCATTTTGTATGGAGCATTTTTTAAAAAACTGAAAATTTGACCCACTTTTAAATAAAGTTCTCATTTTATTTTTCCCTGGAAACTAAAATTAGATGTTTGGATTTTTTTTTTTTTAATAAATACAAACATTCAGTAGTGCGGTTTGTACATGAGCAACAACTTCTGTTTGCTATTTGGCACTTTTCCCCCCTCTGATGAGTCACATTTGTATAGCTGAATTTAGAAACACTTTACTAGAAACATTGCCAATCTTAATATTATACTTTTAACTTTTTTTTTAAAACCACTGATTTAAAATAGTAGAAAAAATTCATGACAAGTAAAAGTGACACAGGTGAAATAGCTGGAATCACCTTACTTTTCTCTTTGACAGCAAAATGACAGTTGGATCATAGAGAAGCCTCATTCACACTTGATAAGCTCTAGATCTTAAAGGATATTCTAAATGCCTTTCCACTTATTTCTGATGGAATGGTAACTGTATAATAGGTGTTCCATAAATATTTGTAGAATAAAAGGAGAAGGGAATCAATATTTCTTAAATTTTTAAAAATAGAGATATACAGATTGAGTTTTCCTTTTAAATACATGAAACTCAAAAAATTTAAATGAAAGCTTTGTCAGGTGTAAACCTTACAATGAAAATTCTTGCTTGATGCCAAGTCCAATGTGCTGCCAAATTCACTTATCTATGTTAGCAACTGTATTTTTTAAAGGAAAAAAACACCTTATTTAATATATCTTTTTATTCATCCATTTGTTCTTAAAATAAGATCCTGCGGATTGATGAGTGACTGGCAGCTCTGCATTAAACTAGAATTCGGAGACTTCCACTCATGTCTCATTATGTATCCAAAGCACCACAACCTGCCATGGAACCACACAGCCACAGTTGGCCGTGGCACAGGCTCATTGCACACTCTGAAATGATAGCAGGTGGCTGTTAGCTGAAACCAACGGCTAAAATTATCTTTACAATTGTGCCTTGACCCAGTGCCTACAAATATAAGAAGCAATAATTGTGTATATAAGTTATAAAAAGGTATCTCTGGGGCTTAATTTTTTATTTTCAGTGGCTGTGGTTTATGTATGTATAATCATGAGTGTGTGTAAGCTTTGTTTTGACAGATAGATGATTATAGATTGATAGATAGAAGATAGGTAGGTAGGTAGGTAGGTAGCTAGCTAGCTAGCTAGCTAGATAGATATTTAAAGTTAGCAAAAGAGCTTACACATTATTTCCCTTTAGGATATACCAGTCAATTTGGCTTCTAAAGCTAGGTTAATGTCCGCATTTGGTGTTTTTCCAATTTGTAACAACAGCAATAGAATGACCTTGCAGATTCTCACATAGAGAGAGTCACACAAATCAGGAACCTTAAGTCCAGAAACCTTTTGTGCTGCCTATAAAGTATAGACCTAGTGTTTCAGCAACTGTGGAGCTGTCATCAGCAAGAGAGGAAGGCCTAGAAGGAAAAAGAATGAATATTCATACAACAAATGCCGCCCAGAGAAGCTGGGAAAATAACTGATAAACCAATATATTTGGCTGAGGTATTACACATGATTGAAAGAAAAAGACATTAAAATATGGATGGGTGGAAGGCATTTCAGGAGGAACTAGTCACCAGATGGTAAGTAATTATAAAGCTCTCGTTCTTTGTATCTGTAACTTAGAAAAATGGTCATAGTGAAAGGATCTCTGAGAAGGATACTTTTTTTTTTTTTAAGTGATCCTCAAATAAAGAGTAAGTTCATGTTGATTTCGAACAAAAGATTAAGCAGCATATTTTGAATTCTTTTTATCCAAGGTGCCAAATTCTTTAAAAGTTAGGAAATAGAAAAAGCTGTATATATTTAAAATTCACTCTCATTGTTTATGGAGTGAAACAGCACAAAACAAAAGAGATGTAAACCACAAATTTACCTAGGGATGCCAGAAGCTTGTTTCCCACAGAGAGTTTTGGCCCAAGGCATTTTAAAATTAACTGACTGGGTCAAGGGAAAAGTACTTTATAGCCTGCACTAGCTAAAACTGATCATAAACATGTTGGTGATGGCATAATAAACTTACACTCAAAGCCACTAGGCCAAGTAACTAGATTCTGAAAGTTACATTATACTTTGGCCCAGAGTTCATAAGCAAGTAACACACTATGGACTTTATTCCCCAGAGAGTTTGAATCAACTTGGGGTCCATATGAATTTGTGAAGCGCATGCATTACGGGCTTCAAGGTTCATATGGTGCCAGTTTAGAGGAATTAAGTCATATACAAAGATGGCAAATTTATTTCTGAAAATGATAGTGGTGAATCGTATTACAAAATGATTTATTTAATATGAAATTTATAGTTCAAGCTACTGTGTATGCAGCAACCTAAATTCAGAGGAAATAATGTGCTCCTATCTCCCAACTCTGTCAGTTTCTCTGGAAAAGCCACCTGCATTTCTAGAAGAGTGCCATATGTTTATACACAGAAAGAGATAAGGGCCTTTAGTGGTATGCACATTTTTCATGGGCAGTCTGGAGGGAAGGAAAGAGTTTGGGATCTTGTAACTGCCGCCTGCTCTTTCCCTACACAGGTTGGTCAAGGGTCTGGCCTGGAGTCTAGCACCTGAAAGTTCTGCTCTGCTCAGTTCATGTACTCTGGAAACTCTGCCCAATAGTATGTAGGGACCACCTTCCAGTAACAATGGTTATTATGATCAGGAAATTCCCCGACTTGCCTCCATACCTTTTGTGCCCAGGGTTGCACAGAGCCCTGGTGGCCCTAGATTATGTGGCTGTGGTCATGAAAGTAATATCCCTCACACTTCTATAGTCTATCTAACATCTTCTTATAGACCTCTATCCTCTGATAATCAAACCAATCTATACTAGAAGAGAAGCCTAGCCCTAGGTCATTTTCTTGAATTTGGTATTTGTTTCTGGTGTCCTTGTGGCTATTCAAACCTCAATGTGATGCTGAAATCTGCCATTCACCAGAAATCCAACGATTGTGTTCTACCCTCCCTTCTCAGATTGGGCTCCTTTGGAGAACACCTCTAGCCTAGAATTTATAAAAATTTGCTATTGGCCTTGCCCTGATGACTTGGACTGTTGAGCTCTAGAAAATAGCTATCTGTTCAGAATCTGTTTTAAGTTCCTACTGAGACAAGTATCCCCTTTCTCTATTCATTCACTTGGAACTCCCAAAACATTTTGGAGTCAAAGTCAGCCCAGCCATATCAAACTGAAAGTCAGTAAAACCAGGTTAATGCTGACTTGCTACCAACTGTGCAACTTATAGCAAGTTTCATAAAATTCTGGGGCTTCAATTCAATTTCCTCATTCACATAAGCACTAAGTTTCCAATGAGGTTCCCCCTGATTTCCAAAGTCCTTTGATTTTGTGGCTACATATCAAAGGTTAAGAATAGCTGTAAGAACTAAACTCTTAATAAAAGGCTTGTTTAGGTAGATGTTCCTTAGAGGTGAACAAAAACACCAAAGGAAGTTTCCTTTGAATGTATACAGCCAAATAAATCTAAGCATGACCTGAATTTTTTTAGAAACATGATTACAGGCATCACTGTCCTTTGTATTTGAAGAGAGTGCTACTGATAGTGATTGCTACGTCTGTGGATAGGAAACTAGAAACAGCTAAATGTGCTAGAAAACTCTTTTCAAACACACTGAAAGGGTAATCTTATTTGCAGAGCTTATCACTGAAGGTAACTTTTGCTATATTATGAACCACCTTTCCCTTCTATTACTGACCATCAAGTAAATCTGTCTGAAGCTAATATTTGCAACTGCCCGAAGCACTACATGATTGGAAATATTTTCTCAATGTGCTTCAAAGGGAATTTTAAAAATATTTTTAATAGAAGCGTTACATTCATCTTATTATTAGTGGCATTATCACTATTAGTATTCAACTGTCTCACTTATAGTCATCAATAATTTTAAGTCTAACTAAGCCAGAGGCTTAAGCCTAAGTAAATAAGACAATTGCGTGAAATATGCCAGCTTCACTGATAACACAGAACCCAGCACTCTGTAAAGTTTTGGGAGTTATTTAGAAGGTTATCAAAATTGAGGTGCTTAGTTCACAGCTGTCATAGAATTAGCAACAATTCTTCCATTTTTATAGTCCCCAAAACACTGAAATCACCTTAACTTTTTCTTTCATTCATTTCAAAAAGGAAGATATATGCATCAGTTAAGTCTCACTAACATATTTAATCTTCATATCAACTGTCATTCAGCAATGAGGTAACTGAGTCTCAGATAGGTTAAGGCATTTGCTCCAAATCACACAGCTAAGAATACCAGAAATTTTTAAAAAAGGAGATTTAATTTCTTAAAAATCTAAAACCTGTTTTTTATAAGTTATCATGAAATAAAATTCTAGATATTTGACAAACTGGGGAATTATTTGTAGACAAATGGTTAATCTTTTTAAATTTTTTATTTTTAATTCCTGTGGGTACAGAGTAGGTATATATATTTACGGGGTACATGAGATGTTTTGTTATAGGCATGCAATTCACAATAATCACACCATGGAGAGTGGGTATCCATCTCTTCACGTATTTATCCTTTGTTGTGCAAACCATCCAATTACACTCTTTTAGTTATTTAAAATGTACAATTAAGTTATTATTGACTATACTCACTCGGTTGTGCTTCAAATATTAGATCTTACTCATTCTTTCTATCTAATTTTCGTATCAATTAACCATCTCCACCTTCCCAACCTCCCCTTCCACTACCCTTCCCAGCCTCTGATAACCATCCTTTTACTCTCTATGTCCATAAGCTCAATTGTTTTGATTTTTAGATCTCCCAAATAAGTGAGAACATGCAATGTTTATCTTTCTGTGCCTGGCTTATTTCATTTAGCATAATGCTTTCCAGTTTCATCCATGTTGTAAATGACAGTATCTCATTCTATTTATGGCTAGATAGTACTCCATTATGTATATGTACCACATTTTCTTCACCCATTCATCTGTTGATGGACACTTAGGTTGCTTCCAAATCTTAACTATAGTGAATAGTGCTGCAACAAACATGGGAGTGTAGATATCTCTTCCATGTACTGATATCCTTTCTTTTGGGCATAAACCCAGCAGTGGGACTGCTGGATCATATCATATCTCTACTTTTAGTTTTTTTGAGGAACTTCCTCCAAACTGTTCTCCATAGTGGTTGTACTAATTTACATTCCCACAGTGTACGAGGGTTCCCTTTTCTCCACATCCTCATCAGCATTTGTTATTGTTTGTTTTCTGAATATAAGTGCCAGAGTTTTTATTTTAATGGAAGTCTACCTAAATGCAAAATCTCAATTTACAACCCGCCTGTGATTTTTTTCATTTTGCTTATTCAATTATAGATCACTCTTTAATTACAGAAATGGAACTACACCAGATTATGAGAAAATGAAGATCAGCAGTACAGAATCCTTGCCCTTCAAGAGAACACAGTCTACGTGGGAAGACATTTGGCAAAACACTTTACACCACTGTGTGGTAGGTTCTATGAAAGAGAACAGCACAACAAGCCAGGGAAGCACCATGGGAGGAGGGATAAAGGATGCACCTAGCTATGTCTTCAAAGGTTGAGAAAATATTCGCCAGAAGTAGCAATAGAAAAGAGCGTGGAAGCATGGAGACCATACGGACAGTGGTGCTTGTAACCAGTTCTGTATTGGAAGAACAAAGAGTACACACTGAGAAAATGACTTGGAGAACTAGGATAGGGTCTAGAGTACATATACAATGTATAAGTTTCAATGTTATTTTGAAAGCAATTATGAGATGCTAATGGATTTTTGTTAGTCATGACAGTATGGAGAGTAGTTTTCAGGAAAGAAAATTAAAATAAGGTCTGTTACAAGCACGTATAAGTCAGTCAGTTAAATAATTAAATCCTGAATTCAGTAAGAGGCAATGAACGTATAAGGCCATAAGATTAGGAGAGTGGACACATTTGATGGAAATTAAAATATTACAATGCGCCATGTACAGTGGTTCATGCCTGTAATCCCAATACTTTGTGAGGCTGAGGCAGGCAGATCATGAGGTCAGGAGATCGAGACCATCCTGGCCAATATGGTGAAACCCCATCTCTACTAAAAATACAAAAATTAGCTGAGTGTGGTGGCTTGTGCCTGTAGTCCCAGCTACTAGGGAGGCTGAGGCAGGAGAATCGCTTGAACCCAGGAGGCAGAGGTTGCAGTGAGCAGAGATTACACTACTGCATGGCAGCCTGGTTACAGAGCGAGATTCCGTCTAAAAAAAGAAAAAATTGCAATGCACAGGATCTCGATAATGAGTGAATGTGAATGAAAGAAGAGGGGAGATAAGAAAGATATTTTCATATTTCTAGTTAGACGAGGTAGAGAACCTAGGTAGAAAATCAGATTTGGAGGTGGGGGTAGCATGTTCTATTATGAACAAGTTAATTTTGAGGTAATCATGGGATCTTAAATAGAGGCATAGGCATAGAAAACAAATTTATTTAAAGTATTTGAATGTGACTGTCTAGTGCAAATTTAGTTCTGAGAATCATCGATACAAGGTGTAGATGGTGAAATGGTTTGGCTCCGTGTCCCCACCCAAATCTCATTTTGAATTGTAATCCCCATGTGTGAGAGAGGGACAAGATGTGAGGTGATTGGATCATGAGGGCGGTTTTCTCCATGCTGTTCTCGTGTTAGTGAGTGAGTTCTCACAAGGTCTGATGGTTTTATAAGGCAGTTTTCTCTGCTCTTGTGCTCTCTCTCTCTCTCCTGCTGCCATGTGAAAAAAGATCTTTGCTTTCCCTTCACCTTCCGCCATGATTGTAAGTTTCCTGTGGCCTCTCCAGCCAAGCAGAACTGAGTCAATTAAACCTTTTTCCTTTATAAATTGCCCAGTCTCAGATATTTCTTTAGAGCAGTGTGAAAATGGACTAATACAGAAGGATTAGGGAAGAATTTATTAGTGAGAAAATCGTCTAATATATAATCCTAGGAATAGTAACATATGCTTTTTTTTTTTTTTTTTTTTTTGAGAAAAGCAAGCTCTTAAGAGAGAACTAGAAGTAACTGTAAGAACAGACCCACCTCTAACATTTACAGGGCCCAGGACAAAAGCACAAAATCGATCTATAAAAGATTCCACCCTTTTCTCTTCTCATCCCTGACTCCATCCTGCTATTTGTGCATGTTATGTGGATAATGGACAACCCAGTCTGTAAATCCAAGTTCCATTACAGTCCCTTCCTTTGCAAATGCCACTCTTTGCCACTGTTTAGGCCAAGCGAATATGCATTTTGGTAGCATAGTTACCCGAGTAGAACAGATTTAAAGAAGAGGACAGTTTAGTCCTAGAAGCAAGCTCAGAGCCATTTGGTGACACAAGTAGTTGGAGCACATTCTGAGGGTAGGGGGAAAGCTCCAGATAGGTGTGTCTCTTTGGTCCTGAGACTCTTCACCTGTTGAGAAGGACACACCAAAAGGGGGACCCAAAGAGGATCCTCTAGTGCATGAAGACAAGGGAAAAGTGCCCCAAATGGCCTGACCTAAAGGTAGTATTGGGTGGGATATAGAAATTTTTTTAACAGCCATGGAAAGAGAAGGTCCCAAGATATTAAAAGGCAACAGAAACGGCAAGTAAAAGACAAGTTTAAAAGTGTTCATTATTAGTGAAATTAATATTTGATAATATTAAGGAATTTTTTTGGTGTGATAATTGTATTGTTTGTTTATTTATCTTTTTTTCTTATGCCTATAGCACTGGGCATGTTTCTCTGTAGATTACAGCTACCCCTAGAACTATGACACCAATATCACTCTTCTGAATTAGACAATGTCTGCTGGTTGAATTTTTAATGCTCATGACATGACCACAAAATCCAGCATCTGTGACAATCAAATGTAACAAGTAGTAGGATTTAATTTTTAAAAAGAAAAAAAAAGTAGGAAATATACACATACACACATACACGTACAACAGAACTTTCAAGGACAAAATCTGTCATAGTGAGATAGATGGCAGATTATTTTCTAGGATTTGTGTCTTTACCCTAAGTGATGTACCTTTACTGATGTCAAGAAGAAAGACAAGTAAAGAAAAAAGACCCTAACAGTTTATGGGGTTGATAACCTGACTTATGTTCCTTCTGAAGTACCTAGCATAGTGCATTATGCATAGTAGATACCCAACAAATATTTGTGAATGATATTTGAACCCACTGGAAATAACAGAAGTGCTTCCCATTCAGAAGGATGCACTACTTCTAAGTATACCATAATAGGAAGCCATTCTAGAGTGACCAATAATTTTGGTTTGCCTTGGTCTTTACCAGTCATCACAATGGAAGTCCCACATCGTAGGAAACCCTTTAGCCCTAAGTAATTGAGGATAATTGGTCATTCTGTGTTTGACCTACATATTAGGTGTACCTCAGAAATGTTTTTTCAGGGACACTATTCTTTTAGGAAAGATGCCAGATTCACCAGATGAATTCATCTTTTCTCTTTCCCAAGACCCAAAATGAAAGAAGAATATATATTTTTTAATACATTATATCACAAAGAAAATGAGCAGTCAGGCAAGCTATTTCAAAAAATGTTTCAGAAAACGGAAAATAAGTAGAGAAATAACTACTGCTTCAACAGGGCAAAGCAGACTACAGGGTAACGCGAGCTAAGGGGACATGAGCTTTGAACCCCTGAAAGCTTTGGAATTTGAGGCACCAGGTAAAGCAAACTGGGATTGAGGTGCGTGTTTAGAATGGGGAAAGTATAGAAAGCCTATATACTGGAGAGTCAGATAGCAAGCTTCCTTCTTCACACCGGATAGCTATCTGATGAATAGTAAGCATCCCTCCCTGCCCACCAACACACACACAAAATGGAGGCGGCTAATTTCCCGCATAAATTGAAACAAAATGTTCAGAATTTAGGGACACTAGATGTGGTAAACAGTAAGGGTAAAATTTCAGATTGACAGAAGGGTCAAATGAAAATCTGCATATCAACAGGAAACACCACAGTATCACTCCCTCTACCACTTCCAAAAAGACAGCAGTCTGTCAATCAAGAACCAGGCTAGACAAGGATACCTCCTGACATCAAGGACTCTGTATCTACCTCTCATATGCCCTTTCTTAGAAAGCTGTTAGAGTAGTGTATTTTATCCACCTTTATTGGATAAAAGTGAAAAGAAACCAGGATGACAACTGTGTGGTATGCCTAAAAATTAACCTGTAATTAGCACAGATACAGATAAAAATAATTTTAGAAAGATTTTAAAATCTATAATTAATACAGATCTGAGTAAAATGAAAGATTTTTAAAGGGAAAAGTGGGATTAACATATTTTGGTATTTTTGAGCATTTGGAAAAATAGTGATAAATGTATGATAGCATATATAAAGTAATTTTAAATGTTCAAATATATATAGTATAGTGCACATGTGAAAAAATAAGACATTTCATAATTGCAGGAAAAAATGTAAAAGAAATGAAATAGATTCTTAAGGCATTACTTTTCTCTGCAGTAATATTTACTTACATTAATAATATAAATTATTGTTTTACCTAAAAATTATTAGAGTACAAAACTCCAGAGGAGAGTGAGTGATGCGGGAATGTGCAAGAGAGGTAAATTACCATTCATCATAACAAGAAAAGTCTAGACCCATCTGAAAATAATGACTTAGTTATGGTGAGCACAAAGCCCTTTCTGAACTTTATAGATATGAATTTTAAAAAGCCCAAATAACTGAAGGAAGCTAAGCAGTCAACTTTACGGTGTTGGGTAATTTCTGAGCCCGTACAGAATTTCAGGCAGAGTGAGCCTGGTAGTCATGCCCTGGAAGAAGAGAATTTGATATGGAGTCCAGGCAGCTGGGCAGGTTTGAGGTGAAGGCAGAGCTGTACAGAGAGGTGAAATCTTTGAGGGTTGTGTCAAGTATATTAAAGAATTTTATTTTAATCCTAAGAGAATTGAGTGAACATCCATCAAATCAGCAGTACACGGAATGGGATCTGAAGACCCCTGAAGGTCCTCGTAGCTCTTTCAGGGGATCCCAAAGGTCAAAACTATTTTCCTAAGTAATACGAAAAAGCTCTTTATCTTTTATACACTTTCTCTCACAGTGTGTGTTCACAGTGGAGCATTCCAGAGCTATGTAAACTATGATGTTATTTCTCAGATGACTATCTGCATATCTGTATTTACTAAGGTCATAATCTTAATGTATAGATATTTGCATTTTCAAAGATTAACTCAGTTTTTTTATCAGTACTTTCACTGTATGCTTACTAATTATTTTTGTTATATCTGCTATAATTTTTGTAACCCCGTTATCTTTCAACAAACTATTATTTTGAAACCCTGAAGTTTTCTTTGCACCCATGCAGGAACGCACAAAGAGCTAAAATTACTTTCATGTCTGGTTTTGCATTCATATTTTTTAGTTTTGCAAACTTTCAAAATTATTTTTTTCAAAAATGTTGCTGTCTTATAGTGAAATAATATTCTGTTCTAAAATTTAAACAATTTATTTATAATAAATTTTTGTTATATGTTAGGATAGATCATTGACTTTTAAAGGGAGATTTAAAGACTTGCTTTCTTAACCCATAGCTGTACTAGTGAGGTCTAAAGATGCTAAGAAGATGAAACTGACATATCAGAGAGTTCTCTGACTCACAGAAGAGAGGAATGTACTGCAAAGAAATGGAGCAAAACTGTAAATAAGAAATGAAACCACGACAAAAGCTATCTTTTCCTCAGCATTACTGATGTGTTTTATGCAGCAGAACTTTTGGAATAATATTTGGTGCTAGTAAAGTTGTGGCATCATTTTAAGTAGAATCAATCAGAGTTTAAAGGAAAAGGAATTGAATATTTTATATGTAGGTAAGATAAGCTCTTTAAAAGCCAAAAATTGCTCACTACTTTTCAGACCAGAAATGAAAAATCCACTAAAACACCTTACAGATTAAGTTATATTTTGTTTTGGATGGAGACACAATCATTGAAAGACTAACAAAGCTCTGTAGAGTTGACACTGCTGAAGATCTCTGGAAGAAAGTCGGTAAGAGAGGGCTGGGCGTGGTGGCTCATGCCTATCATTCCAGCACTTTGGGAGGCCTAGGCAGGTGGATCACTTGAGGTCAGGAGTTCAAGACCAGCCTGACCAATATAGTGAAATCCCATCTCTACTAAAAATACAAAAATTATCCCAGCATGGTGGAAGGTGCCTGTAATCCCTGCTACTCGGGAGGCTGAGGCAGGAGAATTGCTTGAACCCAGGAGGCGGAGGTTGCAATGAGCCAAGATAGGGCTACTGCACTCCAGCCTGGGCAACAGAGGGAGAATCTGTCTCAAAAAAAAAAAAAAAAAAGAAAGAAAGAAAAAGAAAAAGAAAAAAAGAAAGAAAAAAAGAAAGTCAGTGAAATAAATCGTGGTACTGTCACATTCCAACAGTGCAGTAGTTTGTTGAAGACTTAGGTACAAAGATGAGGACTGAGTTTATTTCTCCTCTGAGAATTGTACTTTTGCCTTATGAGTGAACCAACTCTCAGATTTGTTAGGTTATTGTTTTGCTTGTAGGCATCTAATGTCAGCACCAACTAATCATTGAAGGAAATGTATTGCGTTTTAATTTATACCATTTGTGAAGTGGTACTGAAATATTCAGAGTTGAATACATTTTTCTAACCTCATGGTTTATTCTAGAAAAAGCCACATCACTACTTACACTGTTGTGCAGAAGCAACGGAAGGAAGCACATTAGCATGAACAAATTGAGGCTGCTGCTCTAAACTATACTAGTAGTGACTGCATTCTCCCAGGCACTTCCAAGGACAGTGGGGAGCCAGAGTCACTTAAGGATTCCCTGGTGCGTGGTGGCAGGCGCCTGTAGTCCCAGCTACACGGGAGGCTGAGGCAGGAGAATGGCCTGAACTCAGGAGCTTGCAGTGAGCCGAGATCTCGCCAGTGCACTCCAGCCTGGGCGACAGAGCGAGACTCCGTCTTAAAAAGCAAAAAAAAAAAAATAAAAAAAAAAAAAAGAATACCCTGGTGAAGAAGCAAAAAACATCACTCCCATTAAATATCAACCTTTAAGCTGTGTATTTTTTTTTTTTTTTTTAAGGAAAGTATGATTGTTGCCTTGAGGACAAGCATTTGTGCAATTATTTGAGTTGCAAACTGATCTAGCTGATCTTTCCACAAAACTCAATTTTTACTTGAAAGAAAGATTTATAGTCACACTATGGTTATTTAGAATTGGTATGTGACAGATATTTTACAAGAATGCACTGAGTCCATCATTTCAAGAAAAATACTAATTGTTATAAATGCTAAAATTAGCAGTTTCAAGTGAACGTTGGAAAATGTATATCTACTACCATGAGCTTGACAACTTCCTAATTTGTAAAGACTTTTCATATGTGTGGTAGTAATATTAACAAACATGATATTTTGATGCTGTGTAATGAAATGTGTCAACATTTGGGAGATCTAAGTAACTCAGTAAGCTAGTCTTTTCCAAATGAATGCATGATATAAAATCACTCATAAGTAAAGGATCCATTCAAAATGCTAGACAGACCAATGAATTTTAATATAACAGAAGACAAAAAGTTCATTGATATGTTTCCAGATTCCACATTGCAACTACCTTTTAAGAAACATTTGTCAAGTTTTTGTGTAATATCAAGAAAGAATACCTGAAAAGGCTATTAAAATACTCCACTCTTTTCAAACTGTATATCTTTCAGAAACTGGATTTTCTTCACATGCTTCATCTAAAACAATATATTGAAATAAATTGAATGCAGAATCAGAGAGATTCTGCATTCATATGAGAATCCAGTCTATCTTTTGTCAATCTAGACCTTAATAATATTCGTGAAATATATAAAACAATGCTGCACTTGTCACTACCAGTTTGGGAAAATACAGTTGTTTTTCATCTAAAAAGTATTTCTAATTTGTGATGTGCTTATGGTTATTTTAAAATGAATTAATAAATAACCTTTTAAATTTCCCAGTTTCAATTTCTAATATGGTACCTATCAATAGACATATCCACAAAAACGAAAAGGTTTTGGAGTCTCTCAATAATTTTAATAGTATGAAGGACTCCTGAGACCAAATCATTTAGAATCCAATGCATTAAACTTTTTATACAAGGGAATATCGTGTAAGAATAGGTTTGTGTGAGATAGAATGGGATTAAGGAATACTCATTAAGAGGCCCTTGCAGTATCCCATTAAGAGATGAAAGTAAATTAGGTTGTTGTTTGTGGAGGCTGAGAGTAGTAGACAGATTTGGAAACTATTAAGTGATAAGTCTAACACTTGGAGAAGGACTGCATATGGATTGATACAGGAACATGGTTGAGGAAGGCACCGTGTTGAGGAAATACTCTCAGGTTTGCGATCTTCGTAAGAGAATGGACCATCTTTCAATCTATAAAACATAGGAAGTGAACAAGAATAAGAAATTGGAGAGAGATTTTAATTTGTGGTATATTTCATTTGAATTTCCCCTGTTTAGCCAACTAAATTGTATACACTTCCCCCATAATTAATATCAAACTAAAATTTACTTGGAAATGGCCTTGAGTTAACAGATACAGCAATGCAACTTGCAATTCTGAAGATTCATTTATAAAAGACAAAAAGTTTTGAGCACCGAGGCCAGTAAGTGGCAAAAATTGCTGTTTGGACTTGTTAACCATAACATATTTTCTCATTAATTATGTGGTGCTTGCATTTTTTTCAATGAACTTTTCCCCACAACTGCTAAGAGTGTGTTCTTTTCACATTTTGACCATGAGATACGATGTGGGTGGGATAATCATCGTGTTATCTTTAGTAATGCATTCTGTTATCCTGACAAATTAAATGAATTGCTGACAAATTCACACTGCTGGTAACTTTACTTAGATGTTTTGCAAATTATATAAAATATTTCAAAATACAATTATGATACAATATTGATAGATTATTACGGTCAGCAGCATCACTTAGCACCAGACAAATAGCAAAGGATTGTCACAAAACATTGACGAGATTTGAAATTGTAGTTTTTCTTAAACAAGTTCAAAATTAATATCAAATAATCCTTTGTCTATCCTTAAGACAACCCCACAGCTTCGTATTTATCTTATGTGGCTGCATTAGCTTACTGACTCTCTGAAAACTGTAAGCTAAACATTAAAGCATCCAACCTTAGTGAGAGACAAAAAGGGAAACTACGCAGGAACTAGCAAATAACCTGCTTAGTGCATTCCAGACATTCATGGTGGGCATTTATATGTGAGAAGAATGAAAAAATAAATGGCAAATGCATTCCCCCTTAATTTCCAGGGACTCCTATCCCTGTCGAAACCGCCTGTGTGAATGTGTTTGTACACACACATGAGTTATATGCAGGAACCTTTTTCATTAAGGGTGCGGTGTTTTTCATGCTAGTGCAGCACCTATCTATCTTCTTTCTGGCAGGGCTGTCTGCTTTTCAGTCAGCATCTGACTAAAGATCAATGAGAGAAAGCTTTTTGAAGGTGCTTTCAGGTCCTGCGGCAAGGGAGATGATCAGAAAGCTGCCATAAGCTTCAGACCCACTTGACAAATTAGGAACTATTTTGGTGCTCTATAAACTGCTGTCACATCAGTTACAAACACTAATTAGAGATACAATACTTTGATAGTTAAAGTGTCCAGTGCATTAAATACCACTTTTGCTTACTGCAATTAGCTTTTACATTGACTTACACTTCGGACTGTAAGACAGTCAGATTAAAATGCATCGACCATTATTTAAAAATTTATAAGGTAAATATGAGCTAACCGTCAAATAGCTTTTTCCTGTTGCCCTTTGACCCTTCCAGATCTTATTTTTCAATGCTTTTGCACACAATTTTTTTTCAACCAGCTTTCATTTGTCTGGGCTAAATGTCATACCTTATGATGGCCAATCATCCAACATCAATTAATCAAATTCTGCATCCTGAGAATAAGGTGTGGAAAGAATACTGCCTCTGGTTTTTATAAAGCAATTAGCCATTGAGCCATTATGGGATACAGCAGTCCTAAACACAGAGAATTTTATGCTTTTTCAGTGCTGTCCCAGTGATAGGGCATTATTGATGAATAGGCATTTAAAAATCCATCCTGTTGATTTTTGAAAAACTACTTTAAAGTTTTTGTAATGACATTTCCATCTTGGTAGCAGGATACGCCTGCATTTGAAAAAAAAAAAAATCTAGCAATAACTGACAGAAGTGGTGTGTTTTTAACACAAGAAAACAGTGGGAAAAAGTGTCAGGATTTTGGTGCTGATTATCTCTAGAGCTCCAAGAATATTTCTTTTTTTTTCTTTTAAATTTTGTGTGTGTGAGTGTGTGTGTGTGTATTTATGTTGGGAGGATATATCGGAAAACTTTTCAAAGATGAAAAAGTGTGTGAAATATAAAAAACAACTTATTTATTATGCATCTTTGAGATGGCATATGAAGCATTATTTAATGTATACTCTGGCTTCCGAAACAAATAAACTAAACACTTTTTCCTCCCCCTACCTACCCAGTGCAGCTTCCAATGCAGTATTTTTCAAGGAATTGCTCCAATAATGTTTGTTCAAGAATAGAAGGCTATGCAATAATAATTTATGCATGAGTATGAAGTAGAGGTAACAGAAATTCACTCAAAAATATAAAAAAGTGAGTCAAATTAAAAGGTGTTTTTAAAAAGCAAATCTCACAATAATAGATTAGATGGAAAGAGCTCAAACTATTTTCTGTCTTGTGTGTGTACCCGCACCTCACAAACAGGAAACTAAGTCATCCATTTTAAGTGCCTAAAAATCAGACATTACTTAATTTCATGGAAACAAGCTCTGGGATCCAAATCTCTCTGTTCTCTTCCCACTTCAATTTATAGCAGGGAGGCAGCATATGGTAGAGGACAGCCGAAGGCCTGCAAATCACCTCTGCAGAGGTGGTTTCAATGGCAACCCATTGAAACTCAGTCTAGAAAATGGATGCAATAATACTCATCACTTCTCTACTTCAAAGAGGGCTGGGAGGATTAAAGAGCTAGCGCTCCAAATTCAAATTCACATTTTCCTCTAAACCTCAGCAGAATTCTTTGTCATCCCAACAGAGATGATCTGAGCGAGAAGTGCCATTAAGGAAATAGTAGCACACTCAGAAGAGCTCCAGGGGGATTCAGAAGAGCTCTGGCAGAAGTTCCGGGCTAGATGTAAACTCAGCCCAGTGCTCATAAAGCACGTTGAAATCCTCAAGTGATAGGCACTACATGGGAACAAATCATTCTTAATTTAAGAGATAAATATGCCATATCCAGAACTAATAATGAAGGGGCAGGAATAAATACAAGACTATAATGATTATGATCGTTTATCCCTAAATCTCGTGTAGTCTCTCAGTGACAGCTGTAAATATTAAGACAATTGTTGTCTGCCCTGCATTATATACAATGCTGGCAATGTTCGAGGTTTCTGGTGTTACTCTCACTGTTCCTAAAACAATAGCAGACTAAGCAAGATTGATCAGCCTCCAATGGCTCAACCTTCTTTCAGCACCTACAGAAACATGCCATTCACAGCCTTAGCAATTAGGAAAAGATCCTGTGATTTCCAACCTGTGTACCTGCTCCACATATATTTCCTTAGCTATATATTCAAAAGGCAAATTGTGTACACAGGATCAGGCCACCAGTGTTTAATATCAGAGATCACGCTATCTGCACCTTTGAGAATAATGAAATCTGCAATGAAGGAAGAATTCTAATCTACTTTTTGACAATTTTGCCATGTAATATTTTTTAGCAAAATGTTATTTTTCTCCTAATATCAGTTTCTGTTTCAAAAGACACTTGCTGTAAAAGATTATTTATTCAATATACTAAGGTTGAAATTATAAAATATTTTAAAGAACAGAATAATCTCTATCTATAAGTTGGGTTTCTATTATGAATCTTGTAATCTTATGAATGCATTATGAACTTTGCATTATGAATCTTGTAATCTTATAAGATTCATAATGCAAATCCAACTTACAGGTCTAAGACTAGTACTCTACTAATTGGAATAATGTGGAAGTATATATGGGATGTGACCACAAAGCAATGTTAGTGGTTCAGATTTGTATCAATCCACTAGTCAACAGTATGGATATAGTCCACCTACCACTTTTGAACCCATCAATTGTCTACTGCTATTTCATTGTTATCCTTCATTCTTTCTCACATGCTTTGACCAGTGACTTGCTAAAATCCAAACACACTATGTCTATAGAATTTTTCTATCTACAAATTTAGTCACCCTAACCAAAAGCAGTTTGTTGAGTCTCATATGCGTTGTTTTCAGTGCTTTACTTAAACCATGTTGCTTCTCAGTTAACGGTTTGCTGAAAATTTGTTTGTTTGCTTGTTTATTCTGGAATCTGCTAGCCATTGATAAAATGGGCTTAGGTCTCACAGTGTGAATGGGCCTCATCTTTTTTATGCAATATTTCACCATTAACATAATACATTCCCATACGCTGTAAATGAAATTCATTGAATTTGAGTCATATAATTTGTACACACAGGAGATTATTAATTGTGATGTAATCTGAGTATGTTATGTTTCTAAGGTGGAAACAGGGTTTAGATGGCTTCAGTGTCTACCTTTTAATGGTTATCACACACTCTTACCATGAATGAGTGGGAAGAGAATAGCTTCAAAGCCACAGTTCAGTTGAACTTGCCTCTTACTACCTGAATGACTTTAAGCTGTTACTTAAATATTATGAGCATTCCTTTCTTACTTTTGTTCAAATACAAATATAGTGTGTATCTTGAAGGACTTGAGATTTCGATATCTATATCTATATATCAATGTTTTATATATAGATATATATCTTATGAAGTCTTTCGAGATACGCACTACATATCTATTTGAACAAAATACACACACACACACAAACACATACCTCTTATATATCAAAAATATAACAAATGGCAGTTTACTTCTACTTCATTCTTTCCAAAGTTTCTTTCAGTCCAGTTTCAATAAATAGTTCCTCATTGTTTACAAGAATTAAGCTTTTGGTTGGTTGGTTGTTCTGACACAGGGTCTCATTCTGTCACCCCGGCTGGATCACAGTGGCACCCTCACACCTCACTGCATCTTCGACCTCCAGGCTCAAGCAATTCTTCCACCTCAGCTCCCAAGTAGCTGGAACCATAGGTGTGCACCACCACACTCTGATAATTTTCTTTTGTGGAAATAGGGTCTCACTACGTTGCCTAGTGTAGTCTTGAACTCCTGGACTCAAGAAATCCTCCTGCCTTGGCCTCCCAACATGCTGGGATTACAGGCATGAACCACCGCACCTGGCCTAGGATTAAGTTTTGACTTGGATTTCCATCTATCATTCACATATTCTCACTTATAAATGGGAGCTAAGTTCTGGGTACACAAAAGCATACAGAGTGGTGTAATGGACACTGAAGACTCAGAAGTGAGTAGAATGGTGGGGAGTAAGGGATGCAAAACTACCTGTTGGGTACAGTGTGCAGTACTCCAGTGATGGGTGCACTAAAATGTCAGACTTCTCCACTCTACAATTCATCCATGTAACCAAAAACCACTGGTACCCCTAAAGCTACTGAAAATTAAAAAAATTAAAGATATGCATAAAATTGACAAGGTTCATCAAGTGTTTATTAAATTGTTTTAATTTTAAAAAATTATCTCAGAGTCAACAGACTTCTATCAAACTTGACTCATTACTTTTCTATTGTTTTCTAAAAAGCAAAGTTTCAGGATTTGGATGAGTTTCACTCATGAGTAACATAAATCTCCAGATAACAATGACCTTAAGAAGAGATTATTGTATTTCTTTTTGATCAAGAGTTAGAGTTTATGTCAAGCTATTCTATAGCTCTGAGATTCATACCTCTTTCAGCTTCCTATTTTGTGGCCCAGGGATTCATGGCTCAGAATGGACTCCCATGTCACATCCATGTTCACTAGCTGGAGGGCCAAGAAGAGGCAAGTGTGTATGCAAGTGTTTGCTTTCATTTCATCAAACAGTTATTGTGTACCTACTATGTGTCAAACCTTATTTTAACTTCTGATGATACAACAGTAAAGACGCAGATAAAAATATCTGCCCTCCTGAAGCTTCTGTTATAGATTTACCCTACAAGGAAAATTCCCAGAAGTTTCCACATGATATTTCTCCAGCTAAGATTCTATAGAAAATAAAGAGAGATAAAATGTAGAGGAAACTCTTACAAAACTCTTCATGAAATATAGAAATGAATATTTTCACCTGTGAAGGTATTTTTTAAATTGTGCTTAAAAAATGAGTATTGCTAGAATTCATAATGGAACCATCCACCCAAAATTAATACTCAAGATTAATTGACACAAATAAATCCTGGTAGGTTTCTTTTAAAATTCAGAGTATTTAATAATGCATATATACTTTTCAGAACAAATAAAATTAATCAAAAAGAAAAAGAAAACAGAACAGAAAAAAATCACTCCAACTCAACTGGAAATTTAAAGTGGCAAAGTATTTATTTAATATGTAATGATTTTTATTATAAATTTTTTCAGTCTAAAATTATGTCCTTTGCACATGACCACAGCAATCACAAGGCAATGTCATACATATAAAAACCACTCCCACCAAAACACCAAATACGCCTGGCCTGCACAGATGGAAAATCTGAATGGATATCACAAGCCCTCAAGTCTTCATTTGTTATTACTTTTTCTTAGTATTCTTTTTTTTGTTGACAAATAAAAAGTGTACGAATTTGCGTGTACAATATGATGTTTTGAAATGTATATACATTGTGCAATAGTGAAATCAATCTAATTAACTTATGCATTACCTCACATATTTATTTGTAGTGTAAACACTTAAAATCCATTCTCAGCAATTTTCAAGTACACAATACATTGATATGAAGCATAGTCACCATGCTGTACAATAGATCTTTTGAATTTATTCCTTCGGTCTAACTGAAATTTTGTATCCTTTGACTAACATCCTATTTGTACCCTTTGAGCTGTATCTCTGTTTAGTTGAACATTAAGAGAATAAAGATAGATGGTAGCCTGCTAACAAAAGAGACCACATTAAATTACAAATAAAAATATAAAATAATTCAAAACATATTAAAATATGGTTTTAAAGTAAATAGAGTTAAACAGTAAATATAGCTTCTGCATACATTAGATAACTTTCTAAGAGTGATTTCTGAAGTGATGTATTGTATCTAATATCCAGTTCTTAAAAATGCTTCCAATGCCAGATTTGTTTATTCTTCTTTTATCCTTTCCTTTCTTCCTCTCTTCCTCCATTCCCCCTTTTTCTCTTCTCTCTCCTCTCTCTCATTCTTTCTCTCTCTCCAAACTTTCAATATAAATTCAAAGCATCTATCAGATATAGAGCTTTCAGCAGATTCAAGTCGGAGATAGATTCTCACTTCACAAATTCTGTTTAGCCTAGAGATTCTTTGGTAATTTACCTAACCACCCTTGGTATAGCTTTCGCCAGAATGTAATATTTATGAAAGGAGACTCCAAAAACCAGTAAATAAACTTTGTTCATTCTTTTTTGAATCATAATTCAAATTTTAAAAACTAAAAGCCTGCCTCTACTGTTCACTGGTATGGTGCGGCTGAGAAAGTACTGGACAAGCAGTCAGAAGGTTATTTCCACTGTAGAG
Source organism: Theropithecus gelada (assembly GCF_003255815.1). NCBI lineage: Eukaryota > Metazoa > Chordata > Mammalia > Primates > Cercopithecidae > Theropithecus > Theropithecus gelada. The sequence goes on along the minus strand of NC_037668.1, from coordinate 126,542,057 downwards.
AACCTTCTATGTAGTTACATCATCCCAGGGATATTGCTTAACCTCCTTGAACCTCAGTTTCTGCATCTTCAAAATGAAAAAATTGACTTACTCTACAATTCTATTATTATAATTCAATATCCTACTTGGGAATATATTCTTTAATAAGAAACAATTTATATGTGTGTGTATGTGAGAGAGAAGGTATCCTAGTCACGGTGCTGGATGCTGTTACCTAGAGAGTGACCAGACTCTCCAGACTGTCTATCACAGTTCAGTCTCTGTGGGACTATTTTAGCAATGAATCAACCAATCAAACAAAGTCAAGTATGCCTTATTATACAGAAAATCAGCAATGATACATTAATAAAGAAACTGCCAATAGCAGGAGGTAGATAATTCTCTGTATAAAATTTTCATGTATTCCTTCTGTTTTAAAAATATTAGACATTTAATGCTATCTTTGGAATAATCGTCTCTGCTGGTTTTCTATGCATAAGGAATAAGACCTTTATAATCAAAGTGTAGTCTGTAAAAGAAAAACTTTTTTTAGAAAAGCTAAATGATTTTTCAGTCCAGGAAATTCCATTTTATAGATCTGTTGGAATTTTTTTCTTCTATTCTTTTTTAAACAAAGTAAGCCTAAGAAAATTCATTATTGTTTCACAATTTAATGTTTATGTCTGTGTTCCTCATAGTGCATAGTATAGTGTATAATATATTATTAATATTAATAAAAAGTTTCTAAAATACTGATTTTCCCAAACCATTAATATTTTCCTTAAATATATGATGGAATTTTTTGTCCCCGACAATCAAAGAAGTTAGTGAGCATGGTCATCAACAAGTCAAGTATTTTTCCTCAAACTGATGCACTTACACTGTTTTAACATTGAGAAAACTCACCTGTAATAATATCTAGTTTCTTCAAGAAAAGAGAAAAGAAAACAGTCATATTTTAGGTTGAAGTGTGGGAGGTGAGCAAAGTACATTGATTGCCATATCTTAAAAATCAAAATCAGAAAATCTGAATTAATATCAGAAAATCTAACTTATTCATGCTGGATCAAAATTTTTCAATAAACTATGAATTTACCATTAATTTCTCAGAAAAGTAATAATATATATTTCTGGCCAATAGCTGACATCACATATTTAAGTTAGTAATACAATAAGGATGCCCACTATTACTACAAAGACATACTATTATTCTAAAATTTCCCAACAAGCGATAAATAAAAATATGAAGGGACTTCAAAAAGTTCATGGAAAAACTAAAAGATAGAAATAAAAATATAAATTTTATTTCTCAACATAAGTTCCAAGTTCAAGACACTTTTGTTAGTGATGATACCAGCCAGCCATTTAATCCATCCATAAAGAACTGAGGGTCCTGGGGATTCAACCATGTCAAGGCAGAGTTTTTTTGGGGGGGGTTGTTTTTACATTATTAACTGAAGAAAAATGGGTGTCCTTTACAGATTTTTTAAGATTGGCAAAAAAAAAAAAAAAAAAAAAAAGAAAAGTCAGAAGGAGTCAAATCAGGACTGTAAGGTAGATGCCTAATGATTTCCCATCAAAACTCTCACAAAATTGTCCTTTTGAATAAGCAGGAGCACTGTCATGGTGGAGGACTGTCTGGTGAAGCTTTCTTGGGTGTTTTCTGTTAAAACTTTGGCTAACTTTCTCAAAACAGTCTCATATTAAACAGATGCTATTGTTCTTTGACTCTCCAGAAAGTCAACAATGCAAAATGCTTTTAGCACCCCAAAAACCTGTTGCCATGACTCTTGATCTGAATGGTCTCCTTTTGCTTTGACTGGATCACCTGCACCTCTTGGTAGCTATTGCTTTGATTGTGCCATGTCTTCAGGATCATAGTGGTAAAACCATGTTTCACCTCCTTTTATAATTCTTCAAAGAAATGCTTCAGGATCTTGATCCCACTTGTTTAAAATTTCCATGGAAAGCTCTGCTCTTGCCTGCAGCTCATCTAAGCGCAATCATTTTGATATCTACTGACTGGAAAGTTTGCTCAACTTTAATTTTTAAGTCAGAATAGTGTAAACTGAACCAGTTAAGATGTCATTACTTAATGACACCTTGGTGTTGGCTATTGTTTTTGCTGTTAATCGTCAGTCCTCTTCAATTAAGACTTTTCATCATGAAGACTTTTCATCATCTTTTTCATCATGAAAAAGATGAATTTTTTCTTGCAAATTAATGTGGATGGTCTATTGTTGTGGGTTTCATCTTCAATGTCATTAGTCCTTTCTTAAAACAAATTATCCATTTATAAACTACTGATTTCTTTGGGGCATTTTCCTCATAATCTTTCTGTAAAGCATCAATATTTCACCATTCTTTTACCAAAACTTCACCATAAATTTGATGTTTTTCTTGCTTCAATTTTAGCAGAATTCATGTTGCTCTGATAGGGGTTCTTTCCAAACTGATATCTTGTCCTTCTTAGGGCCTCAAACTAGTTTGAAATCTATGCATAGTTTTTCATAATATGCATTTTCCATGAACTTTTTGAAGACCCCTGGTATAGCTGAAGTGAAGCTATAGAAAATAATTTGCTTTTCTGTGATGATTAGTGATGATAAGCATGTTTTCATGTGTTCGCTGCTTATATGTCTTCTTTTGAGAAGTGTCTGTTCATGTACTTTGCTTGCTTTTAAATGGGATTGTTTACTGTTTGTTGATTTGTTTAAGTACCTTGGAGATTCTGGACTTAGACCTTTGTCATATGCATAGTTTGTGAATATTTTCTCTCATTCTGGAGGTTGTCTGTTTACTCTGTTGATAATTTCTTTTGCTATGCAGAAGCTCTTTAGTGCCATCTCACACCAGTCAGGATAGCTATTATTAAAAAGTCAAAAAAACCAACAACAGTAAATGTTAGCAAGGTTATGGCAAAAAGAGAATGCTTATACACTGTTGGGGAGAGGTAAATAAGTTCAGCCACTCTAGAAAGCAGTTTGGAGATTTCTCAAAGAACTAAAAATAGAACTACCATTCAACCCAATAATCCCATTACTGGGTATAGTCCCCAAGGAAAATAAATTGTTCTACCAAAAAGACACATGCACCTATATATTCATTAGTGCACTATTCAAAATAACAAAGACAGGGAGGAAATAAACTCAGGAACCCATCAATGGTGGACTAGATAAAGAAAATAAACATATATACATTGGAGTAATACCCAGCCATGACTATGAAATCATGTCCTTTGTAGCAATATGAATGCAGCTGGGGGCCTTTATCCTAAGCAAACTAAAACAGGAACAGAAAAACAAATGTCACATGTTCTCACTTGTAAGTGAGAGCTAAACTTTGGGTACACATTGACATAAAGATGAGAACAATGGACCCTGGGGTCTGTAAGACAGTGGAGGATGAGAAGGAGGAAAAGGCTGAAAACCTATCTACATTGTACCATGCTCACTACCTGGGTGACAGGTCCAATCATACCCCAAACTTTAGCATCATGCAATACACTTTTATAACAAACCTGCACACATATCCCTTGAATCTAAAATACAAGCTAAAAAGAAAAAAACAATAATGCAAAATAATATAATGAAACCACTCTATAGGTATTTTCAAAAGACATTAAAGCCAAGCTAGAATACCCAAGCATGTGAGGATGTTATGAAATGTGCAGATACAGAGTAAATATGCAAAACAATAGCTTTCTTTTATGCTACAAATAATCATAAAAATATAACTAAATAGTAACAGAAAACAAAAAAAATAGTTAACAAAAATGTTAAGATATAGGAAATTTAGAAATTTTTTAGAGCTAATGAGAAAAATATTATGAGTCTCAAAAGTAAAACTTAAATAAATGCTGAAATGTAATGTTACTAAATGGAAAATCTAGTTACTGTGGAAAAATGCCAGTTCTTTCTCAAATTAACTTACAGAGTCAGTGCAATTCCAGTCACAATTTTAATGTTTTATTTGGAACCTAACAAAAATGATTTTAGAGTTCATCAGTAAGAAAAATGTTTGAGACTAGCCAAGACAAAAAATATTAAACATATGCATAGTTGGGAGCTGAAGGAGAGGACAGAAAGAAAGCTATTACCAGATATTGAGACATAGAACATGAAATCTTAAAAATAAAGCCTAGCATATGAGATAATATAAAATTAGTGTATGAGAAAAGTTCATTTCTAGTCAGTGAGAATGAAAGGATCATTTATAATACGATTCAGAGATATTGAATAATTATTGAAATGTAATATAAAACAGAAATTTAGAGATACCTAGCACATAAGTTAGAGTAAAGTTAATTCTAGATAATGTACTAAATTGAAGGTTAAAAAAAAGAACTAGAATAAAATAAACTGCAATGCTTATCGATTCCTGGAAATGAAAAGAATTTCATAAATATAACAGTAAGGGTAGAACTAATAAAAATGTAAATGACAGATTTAACTTAATGAAAAAATTAAAACTTCTCAATGTTTAAAAGCACCAAAAACAAAATTATGCAAGTTGAGAAAAGTATTTATAACATGTTTGACACATAATAATTTAATGTAGAGTGCTTACAAATAAATATTTTAAGTTAATTGCTATAAATTTTTATGTATTTCATATTTTTTCAATTTACAGGAAAATATAGATGATGTATTTCCTGTGTTTACAGGAAATACAGACCATGTACTTATCACTCATTTTTTAAAATATTACCATTTTTCTCATATTTGTTTTAGATTTCTTTATTGTTAACAGTATAGGGGGCTGGGGGAAGAGTTAGAGCTTCAAGTAAAACTTCAGTTCACACAACACTTACCACTTCCTCTTCTTCAGAGACAGTCATTACCCTGGTTAGTATGCATGCCATCATTCCACTAAATGTTTTCATGCTTGTCTCAGTTTGTATACGTGTCCAAAACTATTTCAATAATGTAAATGTTAAGACAATGTATACAATAATTGTAACTTTCTTCTTTCAATAATGCTTATGTTTTTTAATTATTCATATTGACACATGCAGATATAATTTATTCATTTGAATTTTTTTGTTTACATTTTATTTTATTTTAAGTTCCAGAAACATGTGTAGGACGTGCAGGTTTGTTACATAGGTAAATGTGTGCCCAAAACATGGCTCTTAAAATTTGTTTAGAAATTGCAATTTGCCTTACTCTTTAGGTCTCAAAGGAGTAAGGTCTGTGATGTTCAGAGGATTACGTCTCTAAGAATGTGCTCTTCCAATTTAGTAAGTCTCTGATGTTCAAAGGATTAGGTCTCTCAGGCTGTGCTCTGAAGTCAATGCCAACTAAATCCCTTTAGAATTATTTCAAATATCTGAACCATTCTCTACCAGTGACATAAATATTGGCATCAACCTCTTTGTAAAACTATTCTCCCAAATGATCAAGAAGATAGAGCTTAATTGTGGGATCTACTTTAGAAACTGTTATCAGGCAACCAACTGGCCCCTCTAAAACTCACACCAGGGAAAATTCTGGTGAGAAAGAATTTAAAACTCGTTTTTGCTAGAAATATTTTATTTTTTATTATTATACTTTAAGTTCTAGGGTACATGTGCATAACGTGCAGGTTTGTTACATATGTATACTTGTGCCATGTTGGTGTGCTGCACCCGTCAACTCATCGGCACCCATCAACTCGTCATTTACATCAGGTATAACTCCCAGTGCCATCCCTCCCCCCTACCCCCTCCCCATAATAGGACCCGGTGTGCGATGTTCCCCTTCCTATGTCCAAGTGGTCTCACTGTTCAGTTCCCACCTATGAGTGAGAACATGCGGTGTTTGGTTTTCTGTTCTTACAATAGTTTGCTCAGAATGATGGTTTCCAGCTGCATCCATGTCCCTACAAAGGACACAAACTCATCCTTTTTTATGGCTGCATAGTATTCCATGCTGTATATGTGCCACCTTTTCTTAATCCAGTCTGTCACTAATGGACATTTGGGTTGATTCCAAGTCTTTGCTATTGTGAATAGTGCCTCAATGAACATACATGTGCATGTGTCTTTATAGCAGCATGATTTATAATCCTTTGGGTATATACCCAGTAATGGGATGGCTGGGTCATATGGTACTTCTAGTTCTAGATCCTTGAGGAATCACCATACTGTCTTCCATAATGGTTGAACTAGTTTACAATCCCACCAACAATGTAAAAGTGTTCCTGTTTCTCCACATCCTGTCCAGCATCTGTTGTTTCCTGACTTTTTTTTTTTTTTAATTTATTTATTATTATTATACTTTAAGTTGTAGGGTACATGTGCATAACGTGCAGGTTTGTTACATATGTATACTTGTGCCATGTTGGTGTGCTGCACCCATCAACTCGTCATTTACATCAGGTATAACTCCCAATGCAATCCCTCCCCCCTCCCCCCTCCCCATGATAGGCCCCGGTGTGTGATGTTCCCCTTCCTGAGTCCAAGTGATCTCATTGTTCAGTTCCCACCTATGAGTGAGAACATGCGGTGTTTGGTTTTCAGTTCTTGTGATAGTTTGCTAAGAATGATGGTTTCCAGCTGCATCCATGTCCCTACAAAGGACACAAACTCATCCTTTTTTATGGCTGTATAGTATTCCATGGTGTTGTTTCCTGACTTTTTAATGATTGCCATTCTAACTGGTGTGAGATAGTATCTCATTGCGGTTTTGATTTGCATTTCTCTGATGGCCAGTGATGATGAGCATTTTTTCATGTGTCTGTTGGCTATATGCATGTCTTCTTTTGAGAAATGTCTGTTCATATCCTTTGCCCACTTTTTGATGGGGTTGTTTGTTTTTTTTCTTGTAAATTTGTTTGAGTTCTTTGTAGGTTCTGGATATTAGCCCTTTGTCAGATGAGTAGATTGCAAAAATTTTCTCCCATTCTGTAGGTTGCCTGTTCACTCTGATGGGAGTTTCTTCTGCTGTGCAGAAGCTCTTTAGTTTAATTAGATCCCATTTGTCAATTTTGGCTTTTGTTGCCGTTGCTTTTGAGGTTTTAGACATGAAGTCCTTGCCCATGCCTATGTCTTGAATGGAATTGCCTAGGTTTTCTTCTAGGGTTTTTGTGGTATTAGGTCTAACATTTAAGTCTCGAATCCATCTTGGATTAATTTTCGTATAAGGTATAAGGAAAGGATCCAGTTTCAGCTTTCTACTTATGGCTAGCCAATTTTCCCAGCACCATTTATTAAATAGGGAATCCTTTCCCCATTTCTTGTTTTTCTCAGGTTTGCCAAAGATCAGATGGTTGTAGATGTGTGGTATTATTTCTGAAGACTCTGTTCTGTTCCATTGGTCTATATCTCTGTTTTGGTACCAGTACCGTGCTGTTTCGGTTACTGTAGCCTTGTAGTATAGTCTGAAGTCAGGTAGCGTGATGCCTCCAGCTTTGTTCTTTTGACTTAGGATTGTCTTGGAGATGCGGGCTCTTTTTTGGTTCCATATGAACTTTAAAGCAGTTTTTTCCAATTCTGTGAAGAAACTCATTGGTAGCTTGATGGGGATGGCATTGAATCTATAAATTACCTTGGGCAGTATGGCCATTTTCATGATATTGATTCCTCCTATCCATGAGTATGGTATGTTCTTCCATTTGTTTGTGTCCTCTTTTATTTCACTGAGCAGTGGTTTGTAGTTCTCCTTGAAGAGGTCCTTTACATCCCTTGTAAGTTGGATTCCTAGGTATTTGATTCTCTTTGAAGCAATTGTGAATGGAAGTTCATTCATGATTTGGCTCTGTTTGTCTGTTACCGGTGTATAAGAATGCTTGTGATTTTTGCACATTAATTTTGTATCCTGAGACTTTGCTGAAGTTGCTAACAGCTTAAGGAGATTTTGGGCTGAGATGATGGGGTGTTCTAAATATACAATCATGTCATCTGCAAACAGGGACAATTTGACTTCTTCTTTTCCTAACTGAATACCCTTGATTTCTTTCTCTTGCCTAATTGCCCTAGCCAGAACTTCCAACACTATGTTGAATAGGAGTGGTGAGAGAGGGCATCCCTGTCTTGTGCCACTTTTCAAAGGGAATGCTTCCAGTTTTTGCCCATTCAGTATGATATTGGCTGTGGGTTTGTCATAAATAGCTCTTATTATTTTGAGATACGTTCCATCAATACCGAATTTATTGAGCGTTTTTAGCATGAAGGGCTGTTGAATTTTGTCAAAGACCTTTTCTGCATCTATTGAGATAATCATGTGGTTTTTGTCTTTGGTTCTGTTTATATGCTGGATTATGTTTATTGATTTGTATATGTTGAACCAGCCTTGCATCCCAGGGATGAAGCCCACTTGATCATGGTGGATAAGCTTTTTGATGTGCTGCTGGATTCGGTTTGCCAGTATTTCATTGAGGATTTTTGCATCAATGTTGATCAGGGATATTGGTCTAAAATTCTCTTTTTTGGTTGTGTCTCTGCCAGGCTTTGGTATTAGGATGATGTTGGCCTCATAAAATGAGTTAGGGAGGATTCCCTCTTTTTCTATTGTTTGGAGTAGTTTCAGAAGGAATGGTACCAGCTCCTCCTTGTACCTCTGGTAGAATTCAGCTGTGAATCCATCTGGTCCTGAACTTTTTTTGGTTGGTAGGCTATTAATTATTGCCTCAATTTCAGAGCCTGCTATTGTTCTATTCAGGGATTCAACTTCTTCCTGGTTTAGTCTTGGGAGAGTGCAAGTGTCCAGGAGATTATCCATTTCTTCTAGATATTCTAGTTTATTTGCGTAGAGATGTTTATAGTATTCTCTGATGGTAGTTTGTATTTCTGTGGGGTCGGTGGTGATATCCCCTTTATCATTTTTTATTGCGTCTAATTGATTCTTCTCTCTTTTCTTCTTTACTAGTCTTGCTAGTGGTCTATCAATTTTGATGATCTTTTCAAAAAACCAACTCCTGGATTCATTGATTTTTTGATTTTTTGGAGGGTTTTTTTGTGTCTTTATCTCCTTCAGTTCTGCTCTGATCTTAGTTATTTCTTGCTTTCTGCTAGCTTTTGAATGTGTTTGCTCTTCCTTCTCTAGTTCTTTTAATTGTGATGTTAGAGTGTCAATTTTAGATCCCTCCAGCTTTCTCTTGTGGGCATTTAGTGCTATAAATTTCCCTCTACACACTGCTTTAAATGTGTCCCAGAGATTCTGGTATGTTGTATCTTTGTTCTCATTCGTTTCAGAGAACATCTTTATTTCTGCCTTCATTTCGTTATGTACCCAGTAGTCATAGTCATTCAGGAGCAGGTTGTTCAGTTTCCGTGTAGTTGAGCGGTTTTGATTGAGTTTCTTAGTCCTGAGTTCTAGTTTGATTGCACTGTGGTCTAAGAGAGAATTTGTTATAATTTCTGTTCTTGTACATTTGCTGAGGAGTGCTTTACTTCCAATTATGTGGTCAGTTTTGGAATAAGTGCGATGTGGTGCTGAGAAGAATGTATATTCTGTTGATTTGGGGTGGAGAGTTCTGTAGATGTCTATTAGGTCCGCTTGGTGCAGAGTTGAGTTCAATTCCTGGATATCCTTGTTAACTTTCTGTCTTCTTGATCTGTCTAAAGTTGACAGTGGGGTGTTGAAGTCTCCCATTATTATTGTATGGGAGTCTAAGTCTCTTTGTAAGTCTCTAAGGACTTGCTTTATGAATCTGGGTGCTCCTGTATTGGGTGCATATATATTTAGGATAGTTAGCTCTTCCTGTTGAATTGATCCCTTTACCATTATGTAATGGCCTTCTTTGTCACTTTTGATCTTTGATGGTTTAAAGTCTGTTTTATCAGAGACTAGGATTGCAACCCCTGCTTTTTTTTTGTTCTCCATTTGCTTGGTAGATCTTCCTCCATCCCTTTATTTTGAGCCTATGTATGTCTCTGCATGTGAGATGGGTCTCGTGAATACAGCAAACTGATGGGTCTTGACTCTTTATCCAGTTTGCCAGTCTGTGTCTTTTAATTGGACCATTTAGTCCATTTATATTTAAGGTTAAGAATTTTTGCCCAATAATCTATTGTACTAACAAAACAGGTTAGCCCATTTCCCTACCAAGGAACAGTTAAGTTGTGTTCACTTTTTCTGCCATTACCTACAGAGCTGCCATGAATAATACTGGTCAATTCCCCCTCTGTGCAGAACTGAAATTAGTGGCACAGGTGGTATATAATGTCAGATTTACTAGGTACCACACCTGAAATCGGTCTTCTAAAATAGTTATAAAAACTTTTACCCTCACCAGCAATGCACAAGTTCCTACTTCTGTGCATTTATGTCAATTCTTACAATTAATTTCAACTTTATTGCATTAGTGTCTTAGAACACGAACTATATGGTATCCTTTTCTCCTTTTCATTTACAAACACTTGCTTTGGGTCTATAAGGTGGTCAATTTTTCTGTCCTCATTTCCTGCAAGCTTAAATAGACTAAACATTCTCTAATTGTTCCAAGGATGTTCATGTATGTCCATTTAGATTCGGTTTGTTATGCAAGTTTTGTTCAGACATTACTTTGTGTGCACTTCATTTATCAATATTTGAGAGAGGTGGGTTAAAGTATATGACTAGGTATTTTCAATTCCTCCTTGTGATTATGTCAATTTTGATTTTCCATATTTAAGGCTGTATTGCGAGCTGTCTATAAGCTCAGTACTATTGCATCTTTCTGATGAATTGATCTATTTCTCAATGACCTACTCCTTTATTCCTATTAAATAATTCTGCCTTATGTTTTGCTTTGTTTATGTAACCACACCTGCTTCATTTTAGTCAATACTTGCCTTGTACATTTTTTCTGATCCTTTTACTTTCATTTCAGCCTTTCCAGTCATTATTTTTTAAATTGCATCTTCTGTTAATCACACAGACCTGGCTATACGCATATAGGTATGTAGTCTGACAGTGTCTAGTTTTAGCTAGCAAGATTTTATTTTAGTTTATAATAATGTGATTGCTGGTATTTGGATATATGCCTATCATAATATGTGGTGATTAATCACAATACCCTTTGTGTGTTTCTTTTTTGTTTCTTTTCCTTTAATTTCTTGGATCAATGACATTTTTCTAATCCCTTTTCCAAGTTTTACTGGTATGGAAGTTCTGAATATAACTTCTATTTTTTTCAGTTATTACTCTTAAATGTTTAACATATATATTTGAAATAGCTAAAGATAAAGTTAATCCTTTTTGCACCTTCTTAAAATCCAAATCTTCTTCATTCCCATTTTTTGTCATTATTTTCAATAAATTAGATGTACTTTGTTTTTAACCACTCAAATTAGTTATTATTAAAATTATTGATTTTATAGTCAATACAAATTTAGATTTATCTATATACCTGTCAGTTCTTCACTCAACATTGCCTCTTCACTATTATTCCTTCCTTCTGGTTCAACTTCTTTCTTAATGAAGAACATACTGTATAATTCTAGGAGGTCCTGCAAGTGGCACTTTGTTTCTGTTTCCCAAAAACATCATTTGGAATTCATTCCTGAAGGATAGTTTATATAGTTTTAGGCTTCTATGCTGATGGCTTTGTTCTACTCTAGTGCTTTGAAGTATTAGGTTGGTGCAAAAGTAATTTCAGTTTTCTATCACTTTCAATGGCAAAAACTGCAATCACTTTTGCACCAACCTCTAACTGTACTATTTTTCAGCTTCTATGGTTGAGGTTGAAAGTCTGTTTTTATTTGCATTTCTCTGATAACCAGCGATGATCAGCATTTTTTCATATGTCTGTTGGGTACATAAATGTCTTCTTTTCAGAATTGTCTGTTCATATCCTTTGCTTACTTTTTGATGGGTTTGTTTCTTGTAAATTTGTTTAAGTTCTGTGTAGATTCTGTATATTAGTCATCAGATGGGTAGATTGCAAAGATTTTCTCCCATTCTGTAGGTTGCCTCTTCACTCTGATGATAGTTTCTTTTGCTGTGCAGAAGCTCTTTAGTTTACTTAGATCTCATTTGTCTATTTCAGCTTTTGTTGTCACTGCTTTTGGTGTTTGAGTCATGAAGTCTTTGCCCATGCCTATGTCCTAAACGGTATTGCCTAGGTTTTCTTCTAGAGTTTTTATGCTATTAGATCTTATATTTAAGTCTTTAATCTATCTTGAGTTAATTTTTGTATATGGGATAAGGAAGGGATCCAGTTTCAGCTTTCTATATATGGCTAGCCAGTTTCCCAGCATCATTTATTAAATAAGGAATCCTTTCCCCCTTGCTTGTTTTTGTCAGATTTATCAAAGATTAGATGGTTGTAGATGTGTGGTGTTATTTCTGAGGCCTCCGTTCTGTTCCATTCATCTGTATCTCAGTTTTGGTACCAGTACCCTGCTGTTTTGCTTACTGTAGCCTTGTAGTATAGTTTGAAGTCAGGTAGCATGATGCCTCCAGCTTTGTTCTTTTTGGTTAAGATTGTCTTGGCTATGTGGGCTCTTTTTTGATTCCATATGAACTTTAAAGCAGTCTTTTCCTATTCTGTGAAGAAAGTCAGTGGTAGCTTGATGGGGATAGCACTGAATCTATAAATTACCTTGGACAGTATGGCCATTTTCACAATACTGATTCTTACTATCCATGAGCATGGAATGTTCTTTCATTTGTTTGTGTCCTCTTTTATTTCGTTGAGCAGTGATTTGTAGTTCTCCTTGAAGAGGTCCTTCACATCCCTTGTTGGATTCCTGGGTATTTTATTCTCTTTGTAGTAATTATGAGTGGGAGTTCACTCATGATTTGGCTCTCTATTATTGGTGTATAAGAATGTTTGTGATTTTTGCACATTGATTTTGTATCCTGAGACTTTGCTGAATTTGCTTATCAGCTTAAGGAGATTTTTGAGTGAGATTATGGGGTTTTCTAAATATACAATCATGTCATCTGCAAACAGAGACAGTTTGACTTCCTCTTTTCATAATTGAATATCCTTTATTTCTTTCTCTTGCCTGATTGTCCTAGCCAAAAACCACAATGAGATACCATCTCCTGCCAGCTAGAATGGTAATCATTAAAAAGTCAGGAAACAACAGATGCTGGACAGGATGTGGAGAAATAGGAATGCTTTTACACTGTCATTGGGAGTGTAAATTAGTTCAACCATTGTGGAAGACAGTGTGGTGATTCCTCAAGGATCTAGAACTAGAAATACCATTTGACCCAGACATCCCATTACTGGGTATATACCCAAAGGATTATAAATCATGTTACTATAAAGACACGTCCACACCTGTGTTTATTGCGGCACTAGTCACAATAGCAAAGACTTGGAACCAACTGAAATGTCCATCAATGATAGACTGGATTAAGAAAATGTGGCACATATACACCATAGAATACTATGCAGCCATAAAAAAATGAGTTCATGTCCTTTGCAGGGACATTCATGAACCTGGAAACGGTCATTCTAAGCAAACTATCACAGGGACAGAAAACCAAACACTGCATACTCTCACTCATAGGTGGGAGTTAAACAATGAGAACACATGGACACAGGGCACAGAACGTCACACACTGGGGTCTGTCGGGGGCTGGGAGGCTGGGAAAGGGATAACATTAGGAGGAATACCTAATGTAAATGACGAGCTGATGGGTGCAGCAAACCAACATGGCACATGTATACCTATGTAACAAACCTGCACGTTGTGCACATGTACCCTAGAACTTAAAGTATAATCAAAAGAAGTCTGTTTTTAGTCTAATTATTGGTCCTTTGTAATGAATTTGCATTTTTCTGGTTGTTAAAATTTTTCTTTTTCTTTGATGTTATTACCAGAATTATTACCATTATCATTCCTGGAAATTGCATAGCTTAGGATTGGAGATATATGACTTTTATTAATTCTCAAAAATTCTGAACCATTCTTTTTACTTCTTCCTGGAATTCTTATTAACCCAAGTTGAAAGTACTCCCTATCTCTTTGTCTTTCTGTACTGTATTATAGTTTTCTTCCCACAACAGATTTCTCTTCCAGCTCACCTTACTCTCTCACTCTTTAGTGATCTCCAATCTGCTGTTTAGATCGTCCATTGTTTCTTCTTTAATGATGATTTGTTTAAGTGTTTAGACTGTGTATTTTGTACCTTTTCAAAATGGAATTTGTTTTTGTTTTTAAGCCAATCTCCTGTCCTCTTGTTTTGTTTCTATAACTTATTTCATCACATCAATAGTTTTAAATATCTCACTTTACAATCTCTGTAATAGCATTGTTCTATTATCTCATATTTTGTAGGTGTTATTTCTCTTGTTTTCCTAAGTCTTATTCACAGTAGATTGTTTCATTTAGTGTTTAGTCATTTTTTATATTATCTTATCTTATGCAAAGCATGCCGTTATTATGGAAATTATGTGCATCTTGGTTTTTGAAGTGTCTCCCCAGAAAGCTTTGCATTTGATCCCAACAGACACCAGAGATGTATCAGTGGCCAGAGACCAATTCCCATGTTTATTTCTCAGTGTATGTGATGCGTGTGCATGTGTCTTAATACCCAACTAGCTTAAATTGTACTCCAAATTAATTGTGAGCACAAACTTGGATTTTGAATTCTCAAAAGAGATGTTCTGTGCCATCCAGAGTCAAGGCAAAGCCAAGTTTAAGTGTTGCCTTTTGCAACCAGTCTGATTCCACAGCAAGACCATAGAAGTTGAGTTGGGTGGCAATGCTGTATCCTGTACACCAACACCATCACATTTGGCCTGCCATAGCATCGGCTGGCATAATCATTGTTCTGCCTCTCAGCTACCTCTCTGCTTCTGGTACATAAAGTTTCCCTTTCTTGCATGCTTGATAAGGTCAGCCATTCTCATTATTTATTTATTATTTTATCACGAATATAAAGGTAGAAGGTTTTCAAAGCTTGTATAACCAACTATTTTACAAAACTAGAACTCTGAAGCCTTTGAAATTAAAAAATAGGTAAAGGTCATTAATTGTAACTCACTAGTGAGTAGTACACATGGCTAATAAAAATGGAAAATATTCAATGCTACTTGTTCACTCATCAAAATAGAGAAGACCAAAAAGAATGGTAAAGTGTAAAGATGCAGGGCACCCTAATATAATGCACAATTTCTGAAGAACATTTATCTCTCTATATAAGATACTTTAAATATGAATATGTTAATAAATAATTATTTAGCCTGGGCACGGTGGCTCACGCCTGTAATCCCAGCGCTTTGGGAGGCCGAGGAGGGTGGATCACAAGGTCAGGAGATTGAGACCATCCTGGCTAACACGATGAAACCCCGTCTCTACTAAAACTACAAAACATTAGCTGGGTGTGGTGGTGGGCGCCTGTAGTCCCAGATACTCGGGAGGTTGAGGCAGGAGAATGGCATGAACTCAGGAGGCGGAGCTTGCAGTGAGCTGAGATCATGCCACTGCACTCCAGCCTGGGAGACAGAATGAGACTCTGTCTCAAAAAAAAAAAATAAATAAAAATTAAAAATAAATAAATAAATAAATACGTAAGGTCCAGGAGATTTTTCTTAAGGAAATAATCAGATTTAGCTATAAATTTTTCATTGGAACTTTATTGATAATGGCATTTTAAAAATCTTTAAATAACCAATTGGGAAGAATTGAACTAAATTATGGTACATCTAATAATGGAGCAAAGAGTAACTATCAAAATTAAAATTACAAAGTTATAAATATTGACATGGGAAAATATTTATGGCGGAGTGTTAAGTAAAACACACAAAAAAACAGGTGCTAAGCAGTATATACTCAGATGTGTAAAAACACTTATAGATATAATTTCATGTGGATAAAAGATGGGAAGTATATACACAAAAGTACTAAAGATATGAATTTCCTAAAATTGATATGTTAGTTTTATAATCAGAAAACAAAAATGGGAAATGCTATTTTTAAAAGCACTGTGTTAGGCTGTTCTTGTACTGCTATAAAGAAATACCTTCCTCCCTGAGAGGATAAAATAAAAAAGGAAAAAAGAAATACCTGAGACTGGGTAATTTATAAAGAAAAGAGGTTTAATTGTCTCACAGTTCTGCAGGCTGTACAAGTTTGGCACCAACGTCTGCTTGGCTTTTGGGGAGGCCTTAGGGAGTTTTACTCACGGCAGAAGTCCAAGTGAGAACGGGCATGTTACATAGCCTGAGTGGAAGCAAGAGTGTGCAAAGGAGAAGATGCCACACACTTTCAAGCAACCAAATCTCCCAAGAACTCACTGACCATCAGGAAACCAGCACCAAGCCATAAGGGATCAGCTGTCATGACTCAAATACCTCCCACCAGGCCCCACCTCCAATGTTGGGGATTAGAATTCAACATGAGATTGGCAAAGACATGTATTCAAACTGTATCAAGTACATATTCAGTCATTTCAGTAAACTTTTGTGAAGCTACACAAACTTCTTATCAGTCTCTGGTAATATTCAGTTTATTTCACTGATTCTCCCCTTACCACAAAGCGAGTTACAGAAAGCATCCATTGTTTTATTCATTTTTTTTTTTTTTTTTTTTGAGACGGAGTCTCGCGCTGTGTCACCCAGGCTGGAGTGCAGTGGCGCGATCTCGGCTCACTGCAAGCTCCGCCTCCCAGGTTCAGGCCATTCTCCTGCCTCAGCCTCCGAGTAGCTGGGACTACAGGCGCCCGCCACCACGCCCGGCTAGTTTTTTGTATTTTTAGTAGAGACGGGGTTTCACCATGTTAGCCAGGATGGTCTTGATCTCCTGACCTCGTGATCCGCCCGCCTCGGCCTCCCAAAGTGCTGGGATTACAGGCTTGAGCCACCGCGCCCGGCTTTTATTCATTTTTATGGTCTCAATCAAAGCTCATAATAAATGCTCAATAAAAGTATGTGTAACCTAACGAATGAATAAATAACATTAGTGAATAAACAAATTTTTAAAATGATGTTATTATCAACTTTCTACAGGATAATAATAATTGAGAAAGCAAAATGAAACGGATCAATGAATTAAAATTCACTACCATAGTAAGTCTAAAAAGCAAATAAAATATTTTGGGAATTGATCTTTTCAAATAAATAATATTTTGAGATACAATAACTGTATGTATACGGTTTACATTTGCACAGGCTTTTTTTTTTTTTTAGATGGAGTCTCACTCTGACACCCATGTTGGAGTACAGTAGTGGATTTTGAATTCACTGCAACCTCGTCCTTTCTGATTTAAGCGATTCTTCTGCTTCAACCTCCCAAGTAGCTGGAACTACAGGCATGGGCCAGCACACCCAACTAATTTTTGTATTTTTAATAGTTTAAGTGATTCTTCTGCCTCAATCTTCCAAGTAACTGGAACTACAGGCATGGGCCAGCACACCCAACTAATTTTTGTATTTTTAATATAGATGGGGTTTCACTATGTTGGCCAGGCTGGTCTTGAACTCCTGATCTTAGGTGATCCCCTTGCCTCGGCCCCCCAAAGTGCTAGGATTACAGGCACGAGTGACTGGGCCTGGCCTGTACAGGCTATTAATAAAAGAAGGATGTAATAATATATTTTAACTTAGTTTGAGAATTTCAGTTTATCAGTAATATCTTCAGAAATGATCCCCCTATAATCCATTTCAACCAAAGAATTTAACTGGGTTGCACCTGCTAATGGCTCTGGATCTTATGCTTTTTGAAACAACTCATAGGAAAGGAGAGGGGGAACACTTTCAATGGATTCAATACATTCAGTACTACACTTCCTTTCCTAGCCTTATTAAGCTTCATCATAACCAGGTACCAAAAGGGGCCTCAAATCTCTGCTAAAGTGCTAACTCCACATGTAAGTATAATTATTTTTAAAACCCAGAAGAAAAATCTAAGATGAAATAGAAAAAGTCTTAAAAAGCAAATTGTTTACTGTATGTATGACACCGTCAGGCTGAGACACATGTAAAGGAAGTGCCTTCTGCTTTGCTATTTTGAAACGTCATTCCACTCTAGAAGCCGGTCAAGTTATGTTAACGTGCACTTGGTACAAATATTGCCCTCGTATTTTTAAAATTGAATCAATGTTCAATAACATATCACATGTAATTGTGAAGGGTAAGCATTGGGATTTAAAAGGAGGAGTGACGTTGAAGAAACAGCATTTTACTAGTGTTTTAAGTTCCAAAGCTTTTTTACATGTCATGGAGAACAAATCCGTAATTCAGCCCAAAGTTGTTAACAATAATACAAAGAGAAGTATACTATGAAAATCCGTTGTGAAATTCCGTTGTTTGATTGGTGTATATTTTTAATCAATCCAAAATTTGTGATTTGGGGATTTAGTACCAGTGATTGCTGTTAATTTCTTCAGATTAGTACTCATTATGAAAAATCGTATTTCTCTATGAGTTTTTCTTCCCTTCATAAAATCTTATCCCAAGACAGCTAAAATCCTTCTGAGAGCCTGAACAGTCAAACCTGGGCTCATAATGCACAGATAAAACACTCTTTATAGCAGCATTCATTAAAGTACTAGACAGAGCACAAAAAGCAGCAACGGGGAGCTTTCCCCTAAAAGCTTTTAATACAACTCTTTGCAAGACTCATTAAATTGGCCCAGCACTAAAGCCTCTGGCCACCCCCATCTATTGATCCCCACCACTGTGGAGCCCCCTACTCTGTCCAACTGAAGTCGGAGGTAATTTATCTCTGATGAATATATCGTCCACAGAAAAGTCCCTAGTACAAAGCTGCAAGTTAGAATCCCAACTCTAAGTGAGGCAATTATTGTGTGTTTTCTGTATGTTCCTGAAAAGCCCCTACAAATATAACCATTCTGCAAAACTCTTTGTCTTAATTTTCATTTGACTTACTCAAACAGACCCTACTAATAGGTAACATTCATTGAACATATATTATGTGGCAGCACTAGGATTCATGTTTTAAGCATTGTTTTTATTTAATTCTTACATCAGCATGATGGACAATTTATCTCCATTTTGCATATGAAGGAAATGAGGCTCAGAGAGTTGAAGAAACTTTCCAGAATCTCAAAGCCAATAGGTGGCAGAACCACTGTTAAAAAAACCCTTATAGTGAATCTTTCTGTTCACTTAACTGATATTTTATTTTGGATACCATGTACTAGGACCTGTGGTAAATTAAATGGACATGCTCCCTGTGTTCAAGGTGCTTCCAGCTCTGTGGGAGCAAAAACTTTAAACAAGCAAATGGGAAATAAGCAGCAAATTGTAGTAATTATTATGAAGAACAAAGTATGTAAAAATATTATTCTTATTCCAGCATTAATAACTCCACTAATCCCTTTGTTTCACATTTATTTGGCATGTGTAGATTATACTTTCAACAAGATACACCATAAAAACATGTTTGCCTTTTTCTTTCTAATCAACAGAATGACTCACAGCATTATTAATTTGGAAGAGCAGAAGTTCTTTTGAATTGATTATCCTTTATCCATAAGATAACCATTTATTCTGAACCAAACAATCTCAATTATGATTCTAATCTCTGTGCTTTCTACTTTGACAGTTTCTTTTCTGAAAAGAGTTATGATCACTCTACTTTTACAATATTTGGAACTGATTGAAATGTGTTTTGGAGAAAATAGTAGTGAACTGAAAGAAATGACTGTGTCCTACTTTCTGCTGGGATCTTTACCTATGTAATTTTACTTAATCTTCTTCAGACACCTCACTGAGGTCACAATTGCTATACCCACTTGAAGAAAAGTGTCTCAAAGATATCTTATACAATGCATATGTTTACATATCCTAAATGTCTCTCAAATATCTCCTCTCTGCACTTCATTCACTCATTCTGCAAATATTGATTTAACCCCTTCTTTGTGCCAGACATTGTGCTAGGTGCTAGGATATAAATGAGAACAAGATAGAGTAGTTTGTTCCTACCTTCATGGAGTTTGCCATTTAGTAGAGAAGGCAGGCAAAACCAAGCAAACAAAAATAAAATACAATAAATATAAATTGTTCTAAGTGCTATAGAACTTAAGTAAAACAGAGTTCTGTAGCTTTCTCATAGGTTATCTTGTTCCAATAGTCCAAAATTATTTCACTGTTATAGAAAGTTCTGAACACAAATTTGATAATGTTTCTTTATTATTTACATCTCTTTCAGGGATCCTTAAAATCATCAGTGTGAATTTGTATGATGCAAGTCACTTTATAATTTGTTCTCTGCTTACAGGCACAAAAATAAATTGAACATGAATAAACAGGTGAGAATGCAAGCCTCTAGTCTTTTCATATTGCAGAAGTTCCACTCTTTCTTAAGGAAAACTTGTACCTTAATGACATGTGACCATTGGCTGTCAGTACATTAATATGTATCTTAAGTTTTAGATAAAAATATAAGCATAAATCTTTCTTCTACTGGATAGCTTAGAACAACCTATACATATGTACAACTGGCTTTGGAGACCCATAGTGTGTTTGTTTACACCATTAGACTGCAGAGTCTTTTGAGAACTAAAACTACAGGATTCATTGTTGTGCATTCGGCACTAGAGGGCTTAGCATGTGATCTGGATCAAACCCAAGAGGTCATCATTGTTTGCAGACTGACTGACTAAATGAGGGAAGAATTCAGTCAATCCATTGAGCACATGCAGAGTGCTCATGACTTGTAGCATGTTAGCAGTGGTAGGACCAACATAAACATGGAGGATACGATACAAGTGTCAACATTTCTCTGACATTTCTAAGCATGTCAACAAAATCCCACTATTACTGGGGCTGTAGGGAATGAAGTCCTCAACACACATTTCTCTTAAGTAATCTTCATTTGGTTGGTTGTTTTTAAATAACTGTTACATAAAAGATGAGATTTTTCCACAGTGCTCTTTCAAAACAGAGTCCCAGTGTTCCCGAACCAAACTGAGGGTCGGGCTGCTATTTCTCGTGTCCCAATAACGAGATGCAGACGAACTGGGGAGGAAGAGAGTTTTATTCCTATAACTCAGTTACAGGGAGAAGACATGGAAATTATCACCAGACCAATTCAAAATACAAAGTTTTCCAGAGCTTATATACCTCCTAACCTGTAAGTCTACATGTAAGTCTGCATTTGTCTAAAGACATAAGTGATTAACTTCTTTTAATCTATAAGGTCTGAGTCCTGAAGTCCTTCCTCTAGAGCCTCAGTAAATTTACTGAATCTAAATGGGTCCAGATACTAGGGTGGTTACCCTTATCTTGTCTCCTGCTAAATCACGGAGGTTTGGGTATTCTTTCAGACCCCTAATAAACTTGTATGAGAGTTTCTTCAGATCCCCAATAAAACTTGTTTAATCCCAAATGGGTCCTGTTAATAATTCCTTCATTGTTTTGTCATGCTTTAAGGCTGAGGAAAAGCCTAGGCAAGATTCTTGGTGGGCTTTTGTTACATTCCAGCCTTTGCGTAAGGGCCCTGGCATTTTCAGCTTTTAATATTTAACTTAACCACTCAGTCAGTGCTGAAACAGTTGTCATGGAGGCTTGTATTAGCGAGGCCTGGCCTGCCACATCAGGGAAGTAGGTTTCAAACTTAGGGTAAAGGATGATTCATGCTCACCGGCTCTAATACACATGATTTTACCATATTACAAGTACTATAAATACTCATGAGACTGTAGGCTAATTGACTAAAAGCTGAATGTCCCTAAACATGGTACAGGTGCCTCTGCATGATGATCTCCTTATGGAGTCCACTAACATAAGCAAAGAAAAAGTAATCAAAGCTATTTGCAAATCAAAAGAAAAAGCAGAAGTCACTTTTTAAAGGACATTAAAATGAATAAGGGCAGAAATGCTAAAACTAGGACATAGATATACATATAAACACATTTATGCCACAAAAAGATTAGTGAGTTTTACTGTAATCAATAGATTGAAAAGTTCTTTTTTTGATCTGAAAAACAATCATTACCTTAAGAAAAGAACATATGTATGTGGATTATAGGAAACCTTAAAAAATAAATAGGGAGGAAAGGGGGATTATACTGCACCAACCTGGGAGGCTGGGAAAGAAGCTAAGCTGAGTGAATGAGTCTTATGTTAGCTGACAAAGGGTGCATTTAGTGTTTACCCACCCCAGGCAAATCTGTGAATCACAGATAGCCTTTTACAAGAATCCTTTACCTGCAGCCATTATGATGGAGGTGGTGGGAGCAGGGGATGGTGGGGGAGGAACAACCAAAGAATATACAGTGAGCTGCTGATTATCCATGTTGACCCAGATGAGTCATGTCACAATTTATTCAAAAATCAATGTAGATTTAACCTTATTGTCATTGTACATAAATTTGAATATATGGCTTAATCTGAGGTTCTAAGTATTCTACAGAGTAAAAACAAATACTAAAATGATTTCATTATATCTTAACAGGGAAAACTGAAAAAATTCTATGATTCCCTGCTCAGAACTCTTCCCTCATAAGGAAGCAAGATATTTAATCTATGAAAAACTTCCATTTTTGTGGACTGCACATTTCTTGAATTGGGGGAAGGTAATTAAGGCTGCAGATAGTCAGAATGAACTAAATATAGTCTATGCAGGAGAGTCTGAAAGATACTCATATTTTTTTCCCTTACACTGAAAAAAAATGTGGAAGCTTTATGCTCTTCATCTGATCTGAACATTATCATAATCCACCTACTGGGAAACAGGTGGAAAGGAAAATCTAAATTTTAGCCTTACGTGGTAAACTTTGCCTGATGCAATAATTTAAGTGTTCCCTTTAGGTGATACCTAGAATTTTTAGGTTAAAATGCATAGTCTTCTAGTCTTCCAGAGCCCTCCTCTGCTCTTTTGTGATATGGGTGAGGCATACAGCATTGGTGAGAGCAACAATGGGGCTTGGGAGCTCAGGAACTTGCATCAAGTTTCGTAACCTCACTCATCTCAACTCAACACAAGCCATGGACAAGACGTCTGCTGAAATTGACTAGCACTACCTCAGGACTTCTGTTGATTTCTGACACTATAATATGCTTAGGTTATATATCTGTGATACATATTTTTCTCTCAGGCAGCTAGGATTCAGTTGCATTCCCTCTTGATTAGGCACCTTGATTCTGGACGGCTCTGTAGACATTTTGTAACATTTGTCATAACTCTTATCCATCTTCTTCCTGAAACGTGTCATGTAGCTGAATTACCTGGTACCTTGGTACACTTCAAGGGAAAACCACAAGCCCTCAACTATACCCCTTCTACAAATTCCTACAGAGCCATCTGAGCCTTTTTAATTTCTTACAAAAACTAAGGAATAAATCTGACTCACTCTCTACCTTATCTTGCTGCCTGCAAAGTTTACTTTGATTTAATTATCCTCTAGGTTGATCCAGGGAAACCTTTGAAGCCATCCCTTATGCTAGCAAAATCCAAGAATGGGCAGCATGGGACCCAACTGTCTCACTTCCATCCAGCTTCCCTGGCAAATACCGTTGCACCAGCCAGTTGAAACACTCAGGTGGCATGAAGAGCTCCCCCTCCACATTTCCATGTTCTCAATGGTATGTGAATTGATTTAATCGGCAGAAGCTAAATCATGTCTTGAATTTTAACTGCAATAAAGTCTGGGAATGATATAATTTAAGCTTTTAGCTTCTACAATACAGGAAGACAAGCTAGGAGAGTGAAACCACCATATCCATTTTAAGTAAGCCCACAATCACTCTCACTCTTATAACCTTACATAGATTTATGCCTAGCTAAGAAGTTTGCTTACTCTGTTGTATTTTCTGGGCATCCTTATGGAAATATAAGTCTCATATCATCCATATCTCCATAAAGCAATTTTCATTTTTATAGGAATAAAGAACATTAATAAATGTCATTATTTTCCTAGGATAGTGTGCCAAAATGCTAACAAGTTTCCTCTATTAAGGTATCTGCAAGTTTATGCTGAGGAAAAATGAAGAGCATAGGCAAGTTCCAGGTCTTCTTTTGGTTCCCTCTATACTCCTTTATTTAAAGGGCAGCTTGTCCCTTTATTTAAAAGCCCAGTAAGAAAGCCTGGGCTTGAAATTTTGCTCAGCCAAGCTTAATGTGATGATACCCAACAGGGATTTAGAACCTTCTGTTATCTTTACTCCCCAGAAACTGAAATAGATAGAATGGCCCTGTGTTAGGCCATTCTTGTATTGCTATAAAAGAATACCTGAAGCTGGATTATTTATAAAGAAAAGAGGCTTAATTGGCTTACGGTTCTGCAGGCTGTACAGAAAGCATGGTGCCAATATCTGCTTAGCTTCTGGTGAAGCCTCAGGGAGCTTTCAATTATGGCAGAAGGTGAAGAGGGAAGCCAGTCATCTCATATGGCAGAAATAGGGGCAAGAGAGAGGGAAAGAGAGTGGGAGGCACCACACACTTGTAAACAACCAGATCTCACATGAACTCACTTATCACCAAGGGGATGATGATAGCCATTCATGATCTGCCCCCATGATCCAAACACCTCCCATTGGGACCTACCCCCAACACTGGGGATTACATTTCAACATGAGATTTGAGGGGACACATATTCAAACTATATCAGGCCCAGTATATTCTTTTATCCAAAAGCTAACTACGAGAAGCAGCTCTACCATCTCTTTTGCAAACAATCCAAGCCTGTAAGCAGGGATAGTTGGATCTAAACTTTTTCATGACCACATACAGGGTTTGGTCAATGTGTTAGTAATTTTGTTAGAAGACAACATAATACAGAGATTAAGAGTACAAGCTCTGGAGCTAGACTGCCTGAGTTTGATTCTGGCTGCTCAATTTATTAAGTGTCTAATCTGGGGTTAATACCTTAATCTCTCTGCACTGCATTTTCCTCATCTGTATAATGAAGCAAATGATAACACCTACCACATAAACTTTTATGAGGATTGAATTAGTATATGTGAAGTTCTTTAAATGGTGCCTAGATCTATATAACACTCAATAAACTAATAAAATTCTTTCTACTACTTTTTTTCTTAAACTTTTATCCTAAGTTCAGGGGTACAGGTACAGGATGTGCAGGTTTGTTACACAGGTGAAACATGAGCCATGGTGGTTTGCTGCACAGATCATCCCATCACGTAGGTATCAACCCCAGCATCCATGACCTATTTTTCCTGATGCTCTCCCTCCCCCTAATTCCACCACCAATGGACCCAAGTGTGTGTTGTTCCCCATGATGTATCCATGAATTCTCATCATTCAGCTCCCACTTATAAGTGAGAACATGGAGTGTTTGGTTTTCTTTTCCTGCATTAGTTTGCTGAGGATAACAGCTTCCAGTTCCATCATGTCCCTGCATAGAACACAATCTTATTCCTTTTCACAGCTGCATAGTATTCTATGGTGTATGTGTACCACATTTTCTTTTCCAGTCTACCATTGATGGGCATTTAGGTTGATTCCCTGTCTTTGCTACTGTAAATAGTGTTGCAAGGAGCATGCGTGTGTATGCATCTTTACAATAGGATGATTTATATTCCTTTGAGTATATACCCAGTAATGGGATTGCTGGGTCAAACGGTATTTCTGCCTCTAAGTCTTTGAGGAATTGCCACACTGTCTTCCACAATGGTTGAACTAATTTACACTCCCACCAACAGTGTAAAATCATTTCTTTTTCTCCACGACATTGTCGGTATCTGTTATTTTTGGACTTTTTAATAATCACCATTCTCACCGGTGTGAGATAGTATCTCATTGTGGTTTTGATTTACATTTTTCTAATGATCAGTGATATTGAGTGTTTTTTTCATATTTGCTCCTCCATGTATGTCATCTTTTGAGAAGTGTCTGCTAATATCCTTTGCCCACTTTTTAATGGGGCTGCTTGTGTTTTTTCTGTAAGTTTGATTAAGTTCCTTGTAGACTCTGTATATTATACCTTTGTAAGAAGGATAGATTGTAAAAATTTTCTCCAATTCTGTAGTTTGTTCACTCTGATGATAGTTTATTTTGCTCTGCAGAAGCTCTTTTATTTAATATGATCCCATTTGTCAACTTTTGCTTTTGTTGCAATTGTTTTTTGCATTTTCATAACAAAATCTTTGCCTGAATGGTATTGCCTAGATTTTCTTCTATAAACCAAAAACTTTATAGTTTTGGGTTTTAAGTTTGTATTAGTCTGTTTCCATATTGCTGTAAAGAATTGCTGAGACTGGGTATTTATTAATAGAAAGGAAAGAGGTTTAATTGACTCACAGTTCAGCATGGCTGGGAAGGCCTCAGGAAACTAACAATCATAGTGGAAGGTAAAGGGGAAGCAAGGCAGTTTCTTCACAAGGTGGCAGGAGGGAGAAGTGTTGACCAAAGGGAAAAGAGACCCTTATAAAACCATCAGATCTCATGAGAACTCACTCACTATCATGAGAACAGCATGGGGGGAAACCGCCCCCTCATCTAATTACCTCCACCCTGTCCTGCCCTTGACATGTGGGGATTATGGGGATTACAATTCAAGGTGAGATTTGGGTGGGGATCCAGAGCCAAACCATATCAACTTTAAAGTCTTCAAACCATCTTGAGTTAGTTTTTGTAAAAAGCATAAGGAAAGGGTCTAATTTCAATTTTCTGCATATGGCTAACCAGTTCTCCCAGTACCATTTATTAAATAGGGAGTCCTTTTCTCATTGCTTGCTTTTGTCAGGTTTGTTGAAGATCAGATGGTTGTAGGTGTGCAGTCTTATTTCTGAGTTCTCTTTTCTGTTCCATTGGTCTATGTGTCTGTTTTTGTACCAGTACCATGCCATTTTGGTTACTGTAACCCTGTAGTATAGTTCGAAGTTGGGTAGCGTGATGCCTGCAGGTTTGCTCTTTTTGCTTAGGATTGTCTTGGCTATTTGGGCTCATTTTTGATTCCATATGGCTTTTAAACTGGTAGAAGACAAGAATGCCCTCTTTCACCACTCTTATTCAACATAGTATTGAAAGTTCTGGCTGGGGCAATCGGGCAAGGTAAAGAAATAACGGGTATCCAAATAGAAAGAGAGGAAGCTAAATTATCCTTGTTTGCAGATGGCATGATCCTATACCTAGAAAACCCCAGTTTCTCAGCCCAAAAGCTTCTTAAGCTGATAAGCAACTTCAGCAAAGCCTCAGGATACAAAATCAATGTGCAAAAATCTCTAGCACTCCTATACACCAACAATAGGCAAGCAGAGAGATGAATCATTAATGAACTCCTATTCACAATTGCTGCCAAAAAAATAAGATACCTAGGAATACAGTTGACAAGGAAAGTGAGGGACCTCTTCAAAGAGAACTACAAACTAATCCTCAAAGAAATCAGAGAGGCACAAACAAATGGAAAAACATTCCACGCTCATGGATAGGAAGAATCAATATTGTGAAAATGGTCATACTTTCCAAAGTAATCTATAGATTCAATGCCAGTCCCATTAAACTACCACTAGCATTCTTCACAGGATTAGAGAAAAAAAAAAAAACTATCCTTTCACGACTTTTATTAATAGGATACTCTGAAGTATCTTCTAGCTCTATAAACTTTGCATAGTGTTGTAAATGTTCAAGGGGCAATGTAATCTCACTCAGAAAAAGGAAGTGTGTTCACTTGAGGTAGACCACACTGCTAATTGCTAATTTTTCTCTCTAACTTACATTTATTGAATAACATGTATCAAGCCCTATGCCACCAGCTTTCCCATATCTTATCTCCTTTACCCTTTACAACAATCCTCCAAGATGCTAATCATTTCCATTTTAGAGATGACACAACTGACACACAGAGATTGTTTACATTTTCCTATAAAGCAGATCTAATAAGGTGACTTTCTAGGATTCCAGGTTAAATTAGTCAGAGTTCAAGTCCAATGCCTTTTCCGTTGCTCTGTGTTACCTCTTTAAATAACAGTATATCTGTAGTTATTTAAGCAATTGTGCATGCATTACTTTATTTAACTTTCAGAATAATTCTATGACATTGAGCATCAAGATGGCTCAACTGCAGGTAACAGAAAACCTAGATGGCAATAATTTAATCAGATAAGGGTTTATTCCTTGAACATAATAATACATCTATGTTTAGGTAACAACAGCTTGGTTGCTGGCCTTGCATGGAGGATTCAATGATGCCATCAAGAACCCAGGCTTCTTCCATCTTTTCCCTTCATCATTTGATACATGTTGACTTTTCATTCGTCACTTTGCCGTCTTGTGTTTGAATAATATTTTTCACAGCTTTAGGCAAAACTAAGCCAGAAGCAGGTAGTTGGGACAAGTGTTGGCAAAGGAGTGAAATAAACAGAATTTACTTCTTTATCAAGGAGAAAAAAAATGTTTCTCAAAAACCTATCCCGAAAATCTTATCAAGGGATATGTGAGTCACATGGCCATACCTAGCAACAAAGAGACTGGGAAGGTAATAAGTTGGCTTTTTACAGTCCCTCTGGCGGGAGGCAGAACAAGGACAAAGGAGGGTACGTATAGCTCTTAGAGACAAGACAATGAATGGTCTCTTTCACTCCTAGGTATTATATAAAATTTTTTAGATAATGTCACATGTCCAGATAGATTGTGACTTGTCTGTTGTCACAGAGGTAATATGTAGTGTCCTAGGGACTTAAATCAAGGGTTTTTTTGACCCGACCCTCTAAAATTTCCACTGTACCATGAAAGCCGTGTAACTAGGCATTGTTTCTAAATTTTTCAGATGTACAGTAAGAAGAATGGTCCCTGGGGAAATTATTTATTTCATAAGTTATAACTTTTTTTTAAAAAAAGAGAGGAATATAAAGTATATATCTAATAATATTGTCCAAATTAAAAAATTTTTAAAAACAAAAAACATGGAGAAATAAAATATGCTAACCACAAACATTATAGATTTATTGCAATTTATTTTAATATTTTGTATATATTGATGGAGAGAATCAAATAGGTTTATGAAATTTCCCCTTATTTTAGAACTTAGATGAAACATTACAAATCTGAAAGACAAATTCTTTTCCATTACTATATTCAAAAAATAATTTATCATTTGTAAGTGTATAAAAAGGACATTGAAGAACATAACAAATAACAACTTCAACATTAATTGTACAAAATAAACTATAAATGGGAGGTGATGGTTAGATTGGCTAAACTAATATTTTTATGTTATCTTTATGTTCTCTATCTGGACATGAGTTTAGAACTTAGAATGATTAAAGCACTGGCTGAACATGTTTCTTATGCTATCTTCTACAGGCATCAGTTCTCTCAGCCAGGCTTTCTTTTTGCATAGACATTTTAACCTTAATTACAGAGGTAATACGTGTCAAATGGGAATACACACACACACACACACACACACACACACACACACAAAGCAAAAAAGCAAAAAGTGAAATAAACTACCGCTAATCCTACTGCCCAGAAAACTGTTTACACATTGCTGTGAGTTTTCAGCCAATAATTTTTCATGCATAAAATATATTTTTTCCAAAAATATAATGATACTGTATATAGTTTTTCTGTCTATAAATTAATTTATGGATGTATCAGAAACACTATTCTTTTTTTTTTTTTTGAGATGGAGTCTCACTCTGTCACCCAGGCTAGAGTACAGTAGCACAATCTTGACTCACTGCAAGTCATTCTCCTGCCTCGGTCTCCCGAGTAGCTGGGACTACAGGCGCCCGCCACCACGCCCGGCTATTTTTTTGTTGGTTTGTTTGTTTGTTTGTTTGTTTTAGTAGAGACAGGGTTTCACAGTGTTAGCAAGGATGGTCTCGATCTCCTGACCTCGTGATCTGCCCACCTTGGTCTCCCAAAGTGCTGGGATTACAGGTGTGAGCCACCGCGCCCGGCCAGAAACACTATTCTTAATCAATGAATAGCATTATACAAAATAATTTTAAATTTCAGTTTCATATTGCACTGTAAACATATATAGCAGTATTGTAACCAATTTTTAAATTTAGATATTTAGGTTTAAAATTTTCATATTATAAGCAATAAAGTCCTTACCATCATCATACATATATCTTTGCACACATTTCTGATAAATTATAAAAAATTGAATTTCTGTGTTGAAGTGTTGAAGCATTTTTAAATCTTTTGTCACATACTGCCAAATTATCTCCAGAAATTTATTCTCTCACCATCTCAGCCAGACTTTTGACAGAAGCTGGCTAGCAGATAATTTGAATTATACTCTCTGATGAGTACCACCATGAAGCACTACCATGACATTTCAAACAACCCTCTCTATTTTCTAACCTCGAGTTTGGAGGTGAGATGGGACACCTGCCCTGGGAATCAGAAGACGTGGGTACTGGGTTGTGGTATTATTATCTGGTCTATTTGTTTAATTGGTCATTGTTAGATCAAATGACATAACATATGCAAAAATTCTTTATAAATGTCATTGCAAACATAAGAAATTGTTAACTCAATAAGGACATTCTATTAGGGATATCCTAGAAGGAAGAGATATTTATCTTGACCACAAGTGAAAGAGGAGCAAGAGAATATCCTTGGGGAATGCTCAGAGGGGCGGAATTGCATGTTCTCAGAATCTCTTGTGTCATATTTTGCTTTGTCTTTTAGGAGATATTTAAAGAAATGTTAACACACACTCAGTCGTACAGGCTTCTGGCTGAGTGTCAGTCTGTTAGTGATTTTCCCATAAAGCCCAGAGGCAACTGGATATTAAAAGACAATACAAGAAAGGCAAGGAGTAGCTCTTTACTATTTTCTGATACATAGGGAAAAACTGAGCTTAGTGTTCATGAAACACTTCAAGTTTCCTGGCAATAAATGTTATGCTTTGTATTTTTTTAAAGCTCTTTTATATAGTGAGTGCATTTAAAAAAGCACTGAAACTATTCAATATATGTATTTGGTTTGACAGGATTATTATTCTTGCCAATTCTACATCTATTCGTATTGAGTGAAATCACTATTATCATCATTGTCTTCTCTGGAACCTTAGCTTTTTTCCCTGCCTATTTATATTATCAAATAGGATAACATGTTAAAATTATTTGTTCAATATAAATGATGGTAAATAGTCAAAATAGCAAAATGTGTGACTGAAACGATAAAGTTTGTTGAACTTTAAACAAGAAAGTCCCACGCCAATAATAATTCTTCATAGCCTTACTTTAGTAAGTTTGTCCGAACATAAATATCATTCGATGTCATTTTTTGGTGTCTATCCATTTGGCAGAGAATGTCAGAGTGTATTGCATTTTTCTGACAAAATTTGACTCTTTGAATCAAAGAATTAATAGCATTGAGTTTAGGGAAGGAGGAGTTTATGCACTGATGCTTTTCCATGGAGTTTTCTCTTCCTGTTAAATCAGCTGTTCACAAAAAAAGTATTGCTGCACTTGTCACGTCACATGATTCTATGCTCAGACAACCCCTGAAATTCACAGCATTTTTCCAGTGTCACATACTGCATGTCACGCTGGCTGCAACTTCAGTACTTTTTTCCTCCAATATTTTAATGGGCAAACTTGAGTAATATATTTCCCAATTTCAAACCCTTCAGCACTGACAGTCCAAAACTCCTGAGGATATGAACTAATGCAAAAGGCTCTGGCAGAGCTGAGCATCTTCAGCTCTGGTCTTTCAGTGTCAAGTCCTCAAGCTCTTGAGAAATAATTTTACTTATTAAAACACATTTTCCCTCAAAAATACTGTAGGAAAGACAAAGCTCTCAGTGACCTCTCAGAAAATTGTTGAATTAAGGAGAGAAGTCTACATAACTCCTCCATTTTAAAGTCTAGTGAAAGTATAATTAATGTACCAAGAAAGAGCTCTGCTTTTCGTTCACAGATTTGAATTATTGAACTAAGCCAGTACCTTGGGACTATGTTGCAAACACATTGCTTCCCAGTATTTTCTTTCTCTCAAAAATAGACAATGCCAACAGGTTGGCATATATTTTCAAGCTTTTAGTTAATGTCTTAGAATCTTTTAAGATTCTCTCTTCCCTCAGGAATTTCATAGAGCTTAAGTTGAAACTGTCCCATCAGTGTAGTCATGATGAACTCTTCAAATATCTGAAAACCCATTGTGCACACAGCATTTTATTCATTCAATTTCATGGAACAGGTTAGCAACATGGTTACAGGTGTCTATTGAGTTAATGTCCCTGTATAGGAAAAAACTACTTGCAGATTCATTAATTTAGGTTCCTTGGTGATTTTATATTATGTTTTACGGAAATATTATATACCTCCATGATGTCTTCACGAAAATATTCACTGAAGCAAAAGCCTTTTTAAAAAATGTAAGTTACATTATTTATTTCTCTGTGTGTATTTCCATCACAACACACTAGCCTTCCTTTTAAGGTAGTAATGATTAGTAAAAGTTAGCACTATGCCAAGTGCAGGGTCAATAGCAGACAAAAATCATTTGATTTATTAGAATAAAGCAACCTCAGCTTAAAGAAAATCTTCTGATTGAGAATCCTAGCAAAGATAACTCTCTGAGTTAAATATTTGATAAGTCATTTCTGAAAATATTGTCTTTATTTGGTAACAACATCCTCTAGCCATCAAGTTACTTACAGTCCAATGGGAAAGAGTAAAGAAGTCCCAATGGAATGTCAAAAGAGGACTAAAGGAAAGCTCTGTAGAGCAGAACACACACATTTTAACTGTGCACACTGCTCAATAAAGGACAAGGAAATCTTTGGTGAAATTGTCACCAAAGATTGGCATCATGTCATATGCCATTACCATTGGCCCTTCCTTCGCTCAGACTGACATCACACCTAGGCATGCAACTTTTCAAAAATACCTCATAATTCATTCTAATTTATTCTAAGGAAATTATCATAAAACCTCAGAGTTAATTATTTAAAATTTCAATGCAACATTGTTTACAGTATCAAAAAATATGGACTCAATTTTTGAACAGAGGAGATTGATTATAAAATAGTACATTCAAGGAAAAGAGTAACATCATATGCTGTAGAAGACTATTAAGATATTCAAATATTTGAGAAAATATGAAAAAATAAACACATAAATGTATATTTAAGTTTTGAAGAATATGCATAAAATATAATGTAAAATTATCAGGAATGATAGAACTTGGGATGATTTTCCTTTGTTTAGTAGTATTTTCCAAGTTATCTAGAGTAAATTTGTCTTGCTTTGTAAAGGAAAAAAGACTTTTTAAAAAGAATTTACACAGTTTCCTTATTGACTTAACACTAGTTGCTAACTATCCAAGAAAAATATCAAGGTCTTAGCAGCCAATTATAGTGTTGTTTGTATTACTTGCATTATTATTTTGACAGGGAATGTCTGAAAACAGTTACTTAGTGTGGAGAAATAAACCCCTAATAAAAAAATTTCTGACTCTGTAACCATCATTTGGGATCTTTGGAAGGAGCTTACAGGAACCACTCTGAAGATCTTTCTTATAGCTTGATCCAAGTCACCCATCTAATTCCATGTGTAAATTTCATGAAGGAAGAAATTTGGGGAAAAGCTTTAGAACTAGGATGGGAACAAGGGCTAAACAAGAGCAGGTACTGCTGGGGGCCTTTTTCAGATAGGAAATATTGCAGATCAATTTAAAACTTTATTCTTTTAGCCCTAAAAGATTATCCCTGACTTTTAATAAGTACAATGATCTAAATTTTTATAGCACTTCTATCCTTTAATTTATTCCCTATTTAACAAGTATAGCAGGATAGAAAAATATATATATTTTATTACTAGTTGCCTTCAGTTCTACGCTTAGGGAAAGGATTGCCATGATTTAGGGGTGCTTGATAAGTTGCTGGTTTCTAGAAGCTTGGAAGAAAACAGCAGATAAGGAGAAATAGGGATTTCAGGCTATCTAATTTCTTATGTGGTGGGGAAGTGTATGGGTTAGAAACAAATAATTCTCTGTACTGCCAGATTTTAGAAAGGAAGTCATGTATCCAATTCAATCCAACAAGCACCCTACCAGGGTGGAATACAGATTTGTAGCTACAAGCCCTGCCCCCAAGGAGTATTTAGTCATCACAATCTATACTGTAATTTGTAAGTTGTTCATCAAATCACAGTAAATTACTGGAAACATTAAAATTTAATAATAAATAATATTCTCCTGGAAAATTAGAAAGCTATGTCTAATTTGAAAAATCTTTCCACCTTTCTGGCATTCAGTAAAGCATACACCTGCCTCTGTAATTGCCATTTTGTTGAAGAATAACAGAGCATGAAGCGTAATAACCACAGTATGTCTAAATAACAGCACCCTTAAGTGTATAAAAGCATTGACTTTGCCATGTGGTCCACCCTGATGCAAATCAAACAGATTTTCTCCGTACTTTAGTATGTTAGGGATATGTTACACAATTTTAGTCATTATTTTGCCACATATTTTTGTCACATCTATATTTTACTAGTTTTTTATTTAATATTTTTATATGTAAATTTAAATGGAATCACCTTTTTACCTTAGCTCTATCCTGAGCAATATCCATGAAATCGTGACTTTGATGTGCAAATTGCATATTTCTAATGTAATTAAAATAAACACTATTAAAATTAAAACTGTTCATCAATGTGTCATCTAAAAAGCCACATTACACCACTTCAGTAGCAACACAGCCTAGACATTAAGATGGAGGAAGTCAGACTGCTCGTGTCCAAACTCTAGCTTTATAATTTACAGTTACGTGACTTTGGATAAACTCTGTGAACCTCATCTGTGTTTACCTTCTAGGTTTGTTGTAAGAAATAAATGACTTAATATACGAAAACTAATGGAACAAAATAAGCCTGTAATAAATGTTAGCTGGCATCAGTTAGCATTACACCACAAATTAGGAGTATTCCAGGGACTGGGAACAACTAATACCCTCCCTTGAGAGTATTTACAACAAATAAGGTCATGCCCAGAAAGGATCTGAGTTCTTTAACATATTCAATGAATGTGTTCAGAGCCTGTCATGCAAAAGACTCCAACCCAGAAAGGAATGCACTCCAGCATCCCTCCAGGAAGCTACAGTGTAGTAGCAAAGTCACTGGGAGCATACGAACCTCTGTCTGACTGCATCTAATGAATGAGAGATGCTTTAGATGTCCAGGGGTTTGCATCTTTGCAAGAGTTTGCCAAATAAAAAGCTCCCGGTTCTCTTACAGATTCAAAATGGAGAAAGCACAAAGTTCACGCCTTAACAAAATGACTTATGGGAACTCATAAGCTGACTTTAAGAAAAGGAAAACCTGATATGCCAATCCTTGTGTTTATATCACCTTTCTTCATTTCTCCATTCACAGTTGCAGCCGATGGTGTGAATGTAACATATTCCCACCTAAGGCCAAACTCTAAATGCACTGAGTCACTTATACTCTAAAGTATAATTTTCTGACTTTGAACATCAGGGTCTAGACACAATATAATGTAATCTCAAATCTCATTTGCATTTCAAAGTAGTTGTATAGACAATGTGTGTGACTGTATGTATGTTTAAGCCTTCTGAAAATGAGGCTAACTAGTGAGGTGAAGCCTTAGGTGGAAAATTTTATTTACAGTGTATCATTACTATTTGTTAACTGCATTCCTGATTTTGGATAATCATAGGGGAAAACACACATACACACACAAACACTAAGCCACAGTTCTTGAGCAAACGTGAAGAAGGGCAGGAGCAGGCAACCTCTCATTATACAGCCATTTCCCAACAGGTTCTTCAGGCACATAGAGGGTCTGACTGAATTTGAATGTGCTGTGCACCATGTTTTTTCTGTGCTAAGTCAGTTTGCCTATTCTATAATCTCCAGTAGTGATCTGTTTTGAAAACACTGTTCCAAATAGCAGAATTAAGTATACATCTTGACGGTTTGCAGGTACAAAAATATCAAGTTTTCCTTATCTGGGGGGCTGAAATACAGTGTAGTAATTCAGCACCAATTGAGCATATACTTGCACACACACAAGTATTATATATAATATTAAATATAATTTGAACATCCTAACAGGGTGTAACAGGCTCTGGAAGCTATGGGGTGTTCCAATGCCTCCAGCCTCATATTGTGCCCTTTTTCTCTTTACTCTTTGCCTTCTGATACTCAGGAATTGCTTCAAAAATGAGCCTATATGTCTCTGGCATTTCAGGCACTTTCAAACATGCTGTTCCATCTGTCTGGAAGGCATTCTATTCTCTATGTGGCTACTTCCAACTCACTGTTGCTCAGAATCTAGCTTAAATATCAATTTATTCATTTATACATTCACTCATTCAATTATTCCTCCATTTATTTACGTCATTTGTATTTACTGAACAAGTGATAAATTCACGCACTGTGTTAAACCTTGAATATGTGAACAAAAGAAATGCAGCTCTCACTTCCTTGAAGCTTAAAACTCAACAAAAAATACAAACAATGAATAATTACATAAATTCACATGTAACACATGTATGATAATGGGTTTGGAGGGACACAATGAAATGCTATGAGAGACAAAAACAAAGATCTAATTTAGATGAGCCTGAGATGTGGTGGGAGAGAAGGTTAAGGAGGTCTCTAAAAAGTAGCTGTTAGAGTGAGATCTGAAACGAGAGTGGGAAGAGTGTTCTAGGTATAAGAAACAGCACAAAGACTCCCTCTTCATTCTAAACTCACTCTCATATTTTATGTTCTTATAGCATTTTATTCTCCTTTGTAATATTAATCACAGTAATTATTAAATAGTTATTTAGAAAACACCTGCTTCTCCCACTAGACTGTAGCTCTCATAAGGCCAGTGGGAATAGTATATGCCTTTCTCTGCTCTTTCCTAAGCACCAAGCACAGGGAGTGTCTAACACATGGTGGATGCTTACAAAGGTCTGCCGATGAATACAGACAGTATTAGTGGCCTGGGAGGTCAGCAAGGGAAGTACTGCATTACAACTTTTAATCAATACTAAAGCTCTGCTTAAATATGTGCAAGGTGCACTTTGCCCATTTAAAAAAATTAAACTTAAGTATGCATGTTAGAGGACATGGTAGGCATAATACTGAAAGGGAAAGATCAAAAGGTAGAAATATTTATTCATTCAAAATTGACATATCACTTAGTTAACAAAACTTGCCATTCGTGTTGCTATCACTATGTAGCACAATATCCTTTTGGCACGTAGTAGGCACTCAAATATGTGTGCAATTAATGACAGTGAATTAACTAATGGAAGAAATATTTATAGGTATGTTCACTTATACCAATTTATTTATTCAACAATATTTATTGTGTGCCTATACCTGGAGTTTTGCTGAGTGCTGAAAATCCACAGATAGGTCTCAAAGAGCTCAGAACTCAAAAGAAAAATGAAAATCAAGGTTTGCAATTGTAGTGAGGTAAGTGATGAAGAAGGCATAATATAGCTTCCTATGTGAGTTGAAGATGGGGAGAAGAGCAGGGCATTAGCTAAGTCTAGGGTGGATAACAACATTTTTATTTTTTATTTTTGAGACTTAGTTTCACTCTTGTTGCCCAGGCTGGAGTGCAATGGTGTGATCTCAGCTCACTGCAACCTCTGCCTCCTGGGTTCAAGCAATTCTCCTGCCTCAGCCTCCCAAGTAGCTAGGATTACAAGTATGTGCCACCATGCTCAGCTAATTTTGTATTTTTAGTAGAGATGTGGTTTCACCATGTTGGTCATGCTGGTCTCGAACTCCAGACCTCAGGTGATCTGCCTGCCTCAGCCTCCCCAAGTGTAGGATTACAGGCATAAGCCACCACACCCGCCCAGATAACAACTTTTTCAAGACATGATGACAGTTGCTATGCTGCTTAGGACCAATAGGGGTTACCCAGATGCAAGCAAGGGAAGAACATGCATCCCAGCTATTTAACATTTTAGCTGTTGATAAATCACTTGGCCATTCGGCCTTCCCAGTCATAAGGAATTGTCTAACAAAAATGATATGTGCCACTGAATTCTTCAGGCAAAGTTATTTTTTATGTTATAGATTGCTAAATAATCTGCATTAAAACTGAACATGAGAGGCTTAACTCGATTGAGGATAGAAATGTATTCCTTAAAATGGGTAATTTTTGTTTTTGTTTACATCCTCAATGATCTGTGCATTCTTTTAGACCTGAGTGGATTTAGGGAGGAGTTTTGTTCACAGAAGAGAATTTCTAAAACAACAGTAGCTTGAAATTTACTCATGATCTTAAAATTGTGGTGAACGTGGCAGAAATGATTCACTGTGACTGAGACCTGTTTGTTGTGAATTGCTAATTAGTATAATTATTAACATTCAGAGAATTGCAAAGCAGAAATTTTTAGCCTTGACTGCTTATTATTCACATGACAGTACTAAATTAAAATAAAATAACACAGTCACAGAATAAGCAACAAAAGTTTCTTAAAAATATATCAGGAGCAATCTATTTGAGAACTATAGAAATTGCTCAGCAATGCAGATTGACATTTTATTTTATTTCTATAAAACATTTTTTAGAAATCTCAGAGAAAGTACTTTGTAAAGAGAAACATCTACAAAGGACTATATTCAGTTTTTTTCCAGATCATAGTGCAAGAACATATCTTCAATATATGATCTTTCTACCAGCCCCCAAAAGTCATTTCTAAAATGTAATGTTGAATCTCCTTTATCGCTCACACAAAAGCTGAAAATTGTGTTCTAAAGAAATCAATACATATTCTAAGCAGAAGAAAATTCATGGAAATATCCAGGGAACGTTGGAGATTATAAAGAATTTTTACCTATGCTTATTGAAAAAAAGAAATAAGGAAAAGGCATATTCATACAAAAAGTATCCTCAGACAAATACTTTGAAATTGCTTTCTATCTGA
This sequence comes from Theropithecus gelada, assembly GCF_003255815.1. Classification (NCBI taxonomy): domain Eukaryota; kingdom Metazoa; phylum Chordata; class Mammalia; order Primates; family Cercopithecidae; genus Theropithecus; species Theropithecus gelada. The sequence goes on along the minus strand of NC_037668.1, from coordinate 126,503,415 downwards.
AATTCAGTTCAAAATTGCTGACTAAAATTAGTATTTATCCTTGAGCTGGGAGTTGAACCAAACCCTAAACAGAAATCTGGTTTAGATTAGTTTCAATTTAAATCAAAAAGTAAACTCTAATCAGTATTTTTTTATTTTTTTGAAACTCTTTTTGAACTAAACACAAGAAAAAAATTACTTAAGTTTGAAAAGCAGCAGTTAATGAGATTGACACCATCCACATCATATCTGTGTCCTAAGCTATGAAAATAGATATGAGATCTCTTAAAATTGTGGCCCTCACTACATAAAAGATAGACATATATAAATGAGCTGACACAACTCCCTACAAAGCCTGTGACCCAACATGTACATATGTAGTATGAATTTTAATATCTAAGTATTTATATAGGACACATTAATAACAAAATACCTTTTGGAAACACTGAGTAAGCCTCCATCTTATGTACATATAGGTAAAAATAGTATATATAAACAGGCAAATTATACATTTTAAAGTTCATAAAACATTGTTTAATTTATTTATTCTTGCTTATTCAACATTGAGTACCTCTTCTATGTACTACACTCTGCTTGGTGTTAGCAATGCAAAAGAATGAGCTTAATATGATCCCTGCCTTCAAAGAGTTTTAATCTAGGAAATACTTAAAATCCATTTGATGGTAATCAAATTATTAAAAGATTCACTTTATGTAGAGCAGATAATAGTAAACGCATTCCATAAAGTATCTCAATATATTTTTCCTTTCTTGATCTTTACAATACAGGTTAATATGAAGGACACAGAGACTATTCAGATGACAATCAGAAAACAGAACATTTGGACGATCATAACAGATCCAGAAATAATTGTTCAACTAAATAAAAAAGTATTATTAATAAAATTTTAGTACAAAGAAACAACCACAAGAGCAAAGGTCTTTGACATGCATAGAATTTAGGCACCACTCTGAAAGAAAGTAAACTTAGAACCAGAAGAGAAACAATTCCCTTAGCTGCATCTGGCTAAAGGTTTTATCATTTTCTAATGCAAAAGTGGAAGTTAATTGAAAATATTGCTTTGAATTTTTTTATAGTCATGTAATATAATCTGTGTACTTTTTACTCTGTGGTCTGGGTTCATCCACTCTCAGTTAAACATCTCGACTTTTTTATAAAATTCCAACTTATAAAAACACTTTAGATATTTTTGCAAACAAACTCCTGGCTCCCATTTGACCATTATAGTCAAGTGTGCCCATAGTAAACCTTTCTGATACTATATCAGGGTTATTTTTGTCAGGGTATGTAGTACAAATTCTTTCTGTATACTTGGATTAAAATTTTGGTATAGTCTACCATCATATCTAATGTTGTTCATGGATTTCCTTGGAATATGGTCTATCTGGTAAATAGGCCACTGAAGCTACCCATGTGCTACATGAACCCCAGATGAGAGAAGCCAGCTGTGAGTGCTATCTGGAGATCATAGCAATATCCCTGGACATAATTCACAATTTACCTTTTTGGAAAAAAAAAAATATTTCTTCCACTCTTGTCTATTGTCCATCCTTTTGTCTCTCTAGCTGCATATTGCATAATTTATTCCTAACTATTGTCCATTTCACCAATGCTTTCTTTGGTTGTATCTATGCTGCTGCTAAAACTATTCACTGAGTTTTTCATTTCTGTTATTGTATTTTTATTCCTGGAATTTCTTTTTTTCAAATTTGGCATTTTAGTCTATATAACTTCAGTTTCCTGCTATAATTTTCAAACTTGGCTTTCTTTTCATTCTTAATCAGATAATTTCCTATTTTAATCTACGGTTGATAGTCTATGTTTGATACTATATATCAAGTTTTTGCATATATGTTTGTCCATTGAGTTTTCTGATGCCCATACATAGTATCTTATTCTTTGTGTCTATGCATCTTTGACAAGTACAAAGAATGCTTCTTGTGACAGAAGCATTCTTAGCAGGAATGACAGCAGATTTCTTGCTGGAAACAGGGCCAAACCAAAAGCCTGTGGGTGAACTTCTTTAAAATGATGAAATAAAACAGATGCTGTCATCTTACAAAAATATCTTTCAAATATTAAGGTGAAATGAAAACATTTGTACATATACAAAGTCAAAATAATTCATCACCAACAAAGTTATACTATAAATAATGTTAAGGAATATCCTGCAAACAGGAATAAAATGATACCAGGCATAAATATGAATCCACAGAAAGGATTATAGAGTACCTAAAATGCTAGATAAAATGCTAATTAGATTTTTTAAATTCAAACTTAAAATCCCCATAAAACCTAATTAAATGTTTAACGAAAATAATAACAATGAACTGTGGGGTTTATAATATGTGTAAAAGTAAAAATACCTGACATCAGAGAATGAAAACTTAAAGTGAAGAAATAAAACTATATTATTGTAAAGTTCTTCTACAAAATATGGTTTTATGTGGTAATACTTTAAGACAAATTGTGTAAAATTGTACACTATATACATTTTATTAAAACCAATAAAAAAATTTGAGTGAATAAACAAACCTAAGAGCTCAAACGGAATAATAAAAGGGTAAAAAGTGTTAAATTCAAAAGAAGGCTGAAAAGGAGAAAAAAGGAACAAAGAACAAATGTGACACATAGAAAAAAAATGAAAGATGTCAGATTTATACCGAACCTTACTAATAAATATATTAAATGTAAATGGTCTAAATAGCCAAATTAATTTAAAATGTTAATTTGTATTTCTTTAAAGATTCAAATTTATTTTGCCTACAAGAAATCCTTAAGTATAAAGAAACTGATTAAAAGTCAAAGAATGAAAAAGATATACTTTTTCAACACTAATCCAAAGAAAGCTGTAATAACTGTATTAATATTAGACAAAATAGGGTTCAGAACAAAATATTATCAGGAATAGAATGAATAATTTAATAATGAATATGAGGTCAATTCATTAAGATAATATAATAATTCTAAAAGTTTATACACTCATACGGTTTGGTTCTGTGCCCCCCATCCAAATCTCATCTCAAATTGTAATCCCCATAATTCCCATGTGTGAAGGCAGGACCTGGTGGAAGGTGATTATGTCATGGGGGTGGTTTCCCCCATGCTGTTCTTCTGATAGTACTTTCTTAATAAATCTGATGGTTTCATAAGTATTTGACATTTCTTTCTGTACACACTCTCTCTCGCCTGCCACCATATAAGACATGCCTCTTCCCCTTCCTCCATAATTGTAAGTTTCCTGAGGCCTCTTCAGCCATGTGGAACTTTGAGTCAATTAAGCTTCTTTTCTTTATAAATTACCCAGTCTCAGGCAGTGCTTTATAGCAGTATGAAAATGGACTAATACATATGCCTGATAATAAAAGTTTTACTTCATGATACCTGAAGTAAAAACTGATGTAACTGCAAAGATAAATAAATCTATAAACTCAGAGATTTTATTACCATTCTCTCAAAAATTGATAGAACCAGTAGACACAACTTGATCTAATTCATATTTATAGAAAACTCCACCAAATAATGGAAACACCCAAAACAGTCTTTTCAAGGACTCATGGAACATCTATCCAGAAATAAGTTGAGGAGTTTAATAAGTTTTCTGGATATATAATCAATATATACAAACATACCAAGAATACATTTAGAAAATATAATTTTAAAAATATAACATTTATTATAAGCAATAACAATATATATAAATAAAAATAGCAAAAATCTGTGTACAATCTATCCATAAAATACAGAATTATGAAAATATCTTCAGAACACCTACAAAAATGAGATATCTTACACCTGGATAGGATAATTCAATATTTTAAGATGTCAGGTTTTCCCTGACTTTAAATGTTTTCCATGGATTTAAATAACTTTTAATGACAATTCAAATAGAGAAAAACTAGACAAACTGATATCAAATTTATATAGAAGAGGAAAAGTCAAAGAATAATGAGGAGAGTCCTGGTAAAGTATAGGGTGAAAGGGGTCTTGCCTTTTTAGATATCAAGATTTATTATATTTCTTTTTTGATTATTGCTTTAAGATATTTATAGATTCTGGATATTAGACTTTTGTAGATATACAGTTTGTGAAGTAGGTTGTCTGTTTACTCCTTTGATAGTTTCTTTTGATAGTTTCTTTTGCTGTGCATTAAAATTTAGTTTAATTGATAATTTTTGTTTCTGATGCAATTGCTTTTGAGGACTTAGCCGTAAATTATTTGCCAAGGCTGATATCAAAAAGTGTATTTCCTAAGTTTTATTCTAGGAGTTTTATAGTTTTATGTCTTACATTTAAGTCTCTAATCCATCTTGAGTTAATTTCTTTATATGGTGATAATTAGGGGATCGGTTTCATTCGTCTGCATAAGATAGCCATTTATCCCAGCAACATTTATTTAATAGGAACTCTATTCCCTATCACTTATTTTTGTTGCGTTTGTCTAAGATCAGATGGATGTAAGTGTGTGATTTTATTTCTGGGTTTTCTAGTCTGTTCCATTTATCTATGTGTCTGTTTTTGTACCAATACCATGCCGTGTTGGTTACTGTAGCCTTGGAACATAGTTTGAAGTTAGATAATGTGATCCTCTAGCTTTGTTCTTTTAACTTAGAATTGCTTTGGCTATGTGGGCTCTTTTTCATTTTATAGTAATTTTATAATAGCTTTTTCTAATTTTGTATGCCTTTGTAACAAACCTTAACATGTACCCCTTGATTCTAAAATAAAAGTTAAAATAGAAAAAAAATACTTATCATACAACTGTAATAATTAGAACTATTTAGTATTGATGATGAAGTAAGACTACTTCACTACTGGTACAATTTGAAGACTTCAGAAACAGACTCACACATGTAAACACAGTTAATATATGTGAACATTACAGGAAAAAGAAACCTGAAGTGATCAACGAGAATGAACTGACATTAGATTGCTATTTCACATTATACATAAAAATCAATGCACATGAATGAAAAGCTTAAATATAAAAGACAAAGTGTTAAAAATTAGAGAAGAAACTCTGGGATAGAAGTTATATCTGTAGAAAGACTAAGGTCAGAAGCAGTGTATAGGTAGAGGTAACACTGTCATATTCTAGTTCTTAATTGTTTTCGCATATATTCCTGCTAATGTTCTGCATCATAACCTACATCTGTTCTTACATGCATTCTTTTGTGTAGTTCAAAGATGATAAAATTTTTTAAAATCTGTTGACCTCACTTTAGAATAATACTCAGCTTCAAAAGGGTGAAGTTTGCCCACAGCATCACTTTCTCCAGTCAAAATCAATCAATGCCACCTGTCCTCAGTAACCCTTCCATTTTTTTCTGCCCCATATTGAACCATCCTCATTCTCTTATAATTCCTCTGCTATCATAAGACATAAAAAATGAAGTTGTATTCAAGTAACTGTTCAGTGTTTAAGGAAGATTTCTTTCTAAATATTTCTTGTTACTTTACTGTTAACATATTTCATTGCCAAGTGAGTTGTTTGAATAGGAGTACTCTCACTGACTCATTTTAAGCACAAAAAGCAGTAATGCCTAGAAACTGATTTCCTTTATTTTAATTTATTTTTATCACATTATTTAGTACATGGCACTTATTTCTTTCAGGGATAACATAATTAGTTTGTGAAAATCACCCTAAATTGTAGGTCTTTCTCCAAAAAGGCTGGAAACTTCATTTAAATTAAAGTAGATCTATTTGACACCTATCTGGTCAATATAAAGTAGAGAAAGCATCTGGAATCTTAGGTTCTGGTCCTAGTTTTTCATTGACAAGCAGCATATTCTTATTTAAATTAATCTCACATTCTAAATCTCAGTGTTCTTATTTACAAAATGAAAGAGTTGGTATAGTTCTCCCTTAAAAAACTACTTAACTATATTTCTAAAATAACATAAATGGCATTATTAGTTTTTTGTAGAAATAAATAATTTATATGAGACACAAGTCTAGTGTTGGATGCATCAAAATTGTTAGTAAGATTAATACTCAATATTTAGGATAATAGTCTTTCTCTAACTTCATTCCCTGTGCTGTCATAGATTCAGTGAAATCTCGCTCACTTTATTTAAACATTTTCCTAAGAATAATAATCTTCTCAGAGCGAAAGTAGATATAGCCTAAACGATTAAATCTATTGTGCTTCTGGATGCTGTTTTACATACAGTCTTGAAAACAATGGACTTGAGCTATTTTGAATTCCAAGTTTTACGTAAAATATCAGAGACAAAGCATAAAATTACACACACACACAAACACACACACACGCACACAAAGTAAGAATGCATGATAACGTAGGAGTTAATTTTCTCTCCAGAAAAAAAGCAGTCAACAAGATATAGAGAAAGAGACGTGAATTGGTATAGGAGAGCAATTACATAAAACAGAGGATATCTCCTTTGAAGGTCCCAAGCTCTAGCTTTCTTATCCTTGGTTACCATGAGATAGAGAGAGGAATATAAAGATCTTAAGTTTGTTTTATGATGTGAGAACAGAGAGAACACATGCCTTGCTTTCTATGTAATAGCCATAGGGGATACACCAATTATCTTATTGAAGCCCCACTTCCCTTGTGATGCCAGATCAAGAGTAGCAATGGCTGAACTAGGCCCTTGACTAATAATGGGCCTGAGACACACCCCAGTTTCCTTCAAAGAATGGTAGGGAAGCATGACAATACTAAGAGAGAACTGGCAGACCTGCATACGAATAAGGAAGAGGAGTCGTCAGATTACTTAGACCTGAATGCTAAAGGCCATGGCAGAACTGTGAACCTCAGCACACCTGTTAGCATATGATGATAACAGCCAATTGAAGGAAAGTACACCACAATCACAGAAAACACCAGACGGTGGTCATGAGCCAGAATACCCCCTTCCATGATGCTATGTATGCCTAAAAAGATACCACCCTGGGAAAGTGAAAGGTCAAGAATTTGATGTCACTGAGTCATCATTTCCTTAGAAAGATTTTTAATCTAACAGAGTCTGAGTTACACTTCTGGCTATGACTAAGGTTCTCTACATGAAGTGAAAATAGGAACATATTAGCTAAGTAAATTTTTATTCATAAAGAATACAACTTTTTTAATATTGAAATATATGGCTATGATATGTTCATCTGCTTTATCAATATTATTGTTATTATCTTTATTGCAGTTGTGGTAACTATTTTCACAAGATCCCCTTTAACTCTTATGCACCTTGATCAATTTTATTTTTAGTTAATTTATAAATTTATAATTGAGACACAATAATTATGCATTTTTGGGGGTGAAGTGTGATGTTTCAATGCATGTATAAATTGTATGATGACCAAATCAGAGTAATTACACATTAGTTATTTTAAACTTCTATAATTTCTTTGTTGTGACAACATTCAAAGTCCTCTAGCTATCTTGAATATACACTGTGTTGTTATTTGCTATTGTATTCATCCACTTTCATGATGCCGATAAAGACATACCTGACACTGGCTAACTTTCAAAAGAAAGAGATTTATTTTTTTTTTATTTATTTATTTTTTTTTGCTTTAATTCAACTTTTATTTAGATACAGGGGGTATATGTGTAGGTTTGCTACATGAGTATATTCTACCCAGGTAGTGATCATAGCACCCAACAGGTAGTTTTTCAACCCATGGTCCCCTCCCTTTCTCCCACTCAAGTAGTCTGCAGTATCAACTGTTCCCATGTTTATGTCCATGTGTGCTCAATGTTTAGTTCCCACTGACAAGTGAGAACACATTATAATTGGTTTTCTCTTCCTGCATTAATTTACTTAAGGTTATGGCTTCCAGATTTATCCATGTTGCTGTGAAAGACATGATTTTATCCTTTTTCATGGCTGTGTAGTATTCCATGGTGTATATGTATCACAGTTTGTTTATCTAGTCCACCATTGGTGGGCACCTCGATTGATTCCACATCTTTGCTGTTGTGAACAGTATGGTGATGAACATATGAGTGTATGTGTCTTTTTGGTATAAAGGTCTATTCTCCTTTGCATATATACTCAGTAATGAGATTGCTGGATCAAATAGTAGCTCCGTTTTAAGTTCTTTGAGAAATATCTAAACTGCTTTCCACAATGGCGGAACCCATCCTTCTTTTTTGAGATGGAGTCTCACTCTGTCTCCCAGGCTGGAGTGCAGTGGCATGTTCTCGGCTCACTGCAAACTCTGCCTCCTGGAACCCATCCTAAAAGAAAGAGATTTAATGAACTTACAGCTCCGTGTGGATGCGGGGGCCTCACAATCTTTGCAGAAGGTGAAAGGCATGTCTCACATGGCGGCAAACAAGAGAAGAGAGCTTGTGCAGGGAAACTCCCCTTTTGAAAACCATCAGATCTCATGAGACTTTTTCACTATCATGAGAACAGCATGGAAAAGGCCTTCCCCCATGATTCAATTACCTCCTACCAGGTCCCACCCACAACATACGGGAATTCAAGATGAGATTTGAGTGGGTACACAGCCAAACCATATCATTTGATCCCTGGCCCCTCCCAAATCTCATGTCTTCACATTTCAAAACCAATCATGCCTTCCCTACAGTCTCCCAAAGTTTTAGCTAATTTCAGCATTAACTCAAAAGTCCACAGCCCAAAGTTTCATTTGAGACAAGGCAAGTCTCTTCTGCTTATGAGCCTGGAAAAGTCAAAAGCAAGTAAATTACTTCCTAGATACAATAAGGGTATAGGAAGTGGGTAAATACACTCATTCCAAGTGGGAGAAATTGGCCAAAACAAAGGGGCTACAGGCCCCATGCAAGTCCAAAATCCAGTGAGGCAGTGAAATGTTAAAACTCCAAAATGATCTCTTTTGACTCCATATCTCACATCCAGGTCATGCTTATAGAAGAGGTGAGTTCCCATGGTCTTGGGAACTCCACTCCTTGGCTTTGCAGGGTACAACCTCCCTCCAAGCTGCTTTCATGGACTGGCATTGAGTGTCTGTGGCTTTTCCAGGTACACAGTGCAAGCTGTTGGTGAATCTACCACTCTGGGGTCTGGAGGATGGTGGCCCTCTTCTCAAAGCTCCACTAGGTAATGCCCCAGTAGGGACTCTGTATGGGGGCTCTGATCCCACATTTCCTTTCTGCACTGCCCTAGCAAAGGTTATCTATGAGGGCCCCACCCCAGTAGCAAACTTCTGCCTGGGCATCCAGGCACTTCCATACATCCTCTGAATTCTAGGCAGAGGTTCCCAAACCCCAATTTTTGACTTCTTTGCACTTGCATGCTCACCACCACGTGGAAGCTGCCAAGGCTTGTGGCTTACACCCTCTGAAGCCATGGCCCAATCTCTACAATGGCCCCTTTCAGCCACATCTGGAGTGGATGAGAGGCAGGGAACCAAGTCCATAGGCTGCAAACAGCACAGGGACCCTGAGCCCAGACCTCAAAACCATTTCTTCCTCCTAGGCCTCAGGACCTGATGGGAGGGGCTGCTGTGAATACCTCTGACATGCCCTAGAAACATTTTACCCATTGATTTGGGGATTAACATTTGTCTCTTTATTACTTATGCAAATTTCTGCAGCCAGCTTGAATTTCTTCTCAGAAAATGGGATTTTCTTTTCTATTGCATTGTCAGGCTGCATATTTTCTCAACTTTTATACTCTGCTTCCCTTATAAAATTGAATGCCTTTAACAGCCCCCAAGTCACATCTTGAATGTTTTGTTGCTTAGAAATTTCTTCCAACAGATGCCCTAAATTATCTCTCTCAAGTTCAAAGTTTCACAAATCTCTAAGGCAGGGGCAAAAATCAAACCAGTCTCTTTGGCAAAACATAACAAGAGTCAACTTTGCTCCAGTTCCCAGCAAGTTTCTCATTTCCATCTGAGACCACCTCAGCCTGGACTCTATTGTTCATATCATTATCAGCATTTTGTGCAAATACATTCAAGTCTCTAGGAAGTTCCAAACTTTCCCACATTTTCCTGTTTTCTTCTGAGCCCTCTAAACTGTTCCAACCTCTGCCTGTTACCCAGTTCCAAAGTCACTTCCACATTTTTGGGTATGTTTTCAGTAGTGCCCTGCTTTACTGGTACTAATGTACTGTATTAGTCTGTTTTCACATTGCTGATAAAGACATACCAGAGACTGGACAATTTACAAAAGAAAGAGGTTTAATGAACTTACAGTTACATGTGGCTGGGGAGGCACAGGTGCATGTACATGAGTGCGTTTGTGTGTGTATGTGTGTATATGTGTGTGGTACATTTTTTTTATCCTTTCATCTGTAGATGAGCAGTAAGGTTGATTCAATAGCTTGGCTATTTTTAATAGTGCTGCAGTGCTGCAACAAATTTGGGCATGCAGATGTCTCTTCAACATGCTAATTTCATTTTCTTTGGATGTATACCCAATATATAGGATTGCTGGATCATATGGTAGGTCTATTTTTAATTTTTTGAGGAACTTCATGCTATTTTCCATAATGACTACAGTAATTTACATTCCCATCAACAGTATATGAGTGCCCCTTTCTTCACATCCTTGACAGCATTTCTTTTCTGCCTTTTTGATAATAGTCATTCTAACTGGAGTAAGGAGAGATCTCATTTTGCTTTGGACTTGCATTTCCCTGATGATTAGTGATGTTGACTATTTTTTCATGTATCTGTCAGTCATTTGCATGTCTTCTTTTGAAAAATGTCTATTTTAGCCTTTTTCACATTTTTAATTGGATTATTTGGGTTCTTTTTTGTTATTGGATGATGAAAGAAATTGAAGACAACATAAATAAATGAAAAGATATCCCATGTTTATAGACTGGAAGAATTAATACTGTTAAAATGTCCCTAATACTCAAAATGGTCTACAAATTCAGTGAAATCCCTGTCAAAATACTAATGACATTCTTCACATACATAGAAAAGAATTATCTTAAATTCATATGCAAATTCAAAAGATGCCAGACAGTCAAAGCAATCATGAGCAAAAAGAACGAAGCTGAAGGCATCACACTACCTGAGTTCAAAATACAGTACAAAGTCATAGTAACCAAAATAACATAGTACTTGCATTAAAACAGATGCATAGACTGATGGAACACAATAGGGAACCCAGAAAGAAGTCCATACATTTACAGCCAATTGGTTTTCAGCAAAGTCAACAAAAACACATATGGAGGGGAGGACAGTTTTCAATAAACAGTACAGTGAAAACTGGATATCCACATGCAAAAGAATAAAATTAGATCCCTATTTTTCACCCTATACGAAAGTTAACTCTAAATGGATTAAAGACTAAAACATAATATTCAAAACTGTGAAAATACTGGAAGAAAACCTAGGGAAAATGCTTCATGAGTTGGACTGAGCGAGGATTTTTAAAATAAGACCTCAAAAGCACAAGGAACAAAAGCAAAAACAGGATTATATTGAATGGAAAAGCTACTGTACCACAAAGTAGGCAATGAATAAGGAGACAAACCTACAGAATGAGAGATAGAATTCAATAACTGTGGGACAATGCTGAATGATCTAATGTAAATGAAATTGAAGTCCTAGACAGAAGGAAATTTGACCAAGAATTTCTTGAAAGTGAGTGAAGACATCAAGCCACAGATGGAATAATCTCAACATAAGCCAAGTGGGATGTTTAGCCCTACTATGCAAGTTAGAGGTCAAGGGAGTAACATCTTTAAAGTACTGAAAGACAAAAAAATACTATGAACCCATAATTCTGCACCCAGGAAAAATACTTCTCAAAAGGAAGGTAAAATAAAGACTTTTTTTCAGTCAAACAAAGCCTGAGAGAATTTATGTCAGTAGAACTGCATTTTAAGAAATACTAAACAAAAGTCTTCAGGCAGAGTAAGTCATCATATTAGAATTGAATCTCCACAAAGAAATGAAGATTGGTGTTAACTACGCAAATGAAGGTCAATATAAAAAGCATATATTTCTCATTTTTAATCTCTTTAAAATATTTGAGTGTTTATTGCAAGACTTGTGACAATATTATGGAGTTTAAACTCTATATAATATTAAAATATGTAACAAAAATATCACAAAGGATGGGAAAAGGGTTTGGAAATATTCCGTTGTAAGGTTCTGATGCTATTTATGAGCGAGTATATATAATTTTTTTTGAGACAAGAGTCTTGTTCTGTCACCCAGGCTACAGTGCAGTGGTACAATCACAGCTCCCTGCATCCTCAATGTCTCAGGCTCATGCTATCCACCTGCCTTAGCCTCCTGAGTAGCTAGGACTACAGGCTACGACACCATGCCTGGATAATTTTGTTTTGTAGAGACAGGGTTCTCAATATGTTGTCCAGACAGGCCCCAAACTCCTGGGCTCAAGCAATCCACCCATCTTGGCCTCCTAAAGTGCTGGGATTACAAGTGTAAGCCACCATGACCTGCCTATATTATTATTTGAAAGTAGCCTCTGATAAGGTAAATACGTGTACTAACCCCTAGGGAACAACTAAAAGGTGGTGGAGGGATATAAGTAATTAACCAAAAATGGAAATAGAGGCATTTTTTAAATATTTAATTTAAAATAAGATAGAAGAAGTAACAAAGAATCAAATGAATTAATTAAAAGCAATTAGTAAGGTAGTAAATTTAAATCCAATACTATTAATAATCATACGAAGTATAAATTGTCTAATTATCCTAATCAAAAAGCAGAGATTTTAAAAATTGGGTAATAAAGGAAAATCTAATTATACATTGTCTACAAGAAATTCATATTAAATATAAAGGCAAGTATAAGTTAAAAGTAAAAGGATTAAAAATATTGTAAACAATAATTTTTAAAAGCTGGAGTGGTAATATTAACATCAGATGAAATAAACTTCACAACAAGCTGTATTACTAGGGATAAAGAAGGACTTTACATAATGATAAATGGGTAAGTTCATAAAAAAGACAAATCATTCCTAAATGTCACCGGATAAGATTAAATATGTGAAAAATATAATAGTATGCTTACATATAAATTAATGCAATAAATATAAATATAATAGCATTGAAAACATTAACAGCTTAGGTATTTAATGGGATAATCTGGGGATATATCTGACAAAAGAAATACAAAATTTGTTATACTGAAAACTATAAAATACTGATTTAAATAAATCAAAGCCCTAAATAAATGAAGAGAATAACATGTTCATGAGTCAGAAAACAGTACTCTTAAGATTTCAATTCTCTCTGATTTGGTCTATAGATTTAGTGCAATCTAAATCAAAATATCAAACAGGCCTTTTTTTGTTGTTTTGGTTTGGTACGGGGTTTTTATTTTGTAAAAATCAGTAAGCTGATTCTAAAATTTAGGTGCAAAGAGCAAAGAACCTAGAATAATGGAGGCAATTTAAGAAAAAATAAAGGAATAAAAATGAAGAACCTTCATTACTCAATTTCCAGATTTACTGTAAAGCATTGATATATAGAACAATTGAACAAAATGGAGTCCAGAAATAGACCCAAACATATACGACAGATTGATTATTTACTAAAGTTGCCAGGGCAATTCAGTGTATAAAGAATGACCTTTCCAAAAATGATGCCAGAACAATTGGACATACATTTTTAAAAAGTATTTAAATACTCATGTCATCATATTTATAAATAAACTCAAAATGAACCATAAACCTTGATGTAAAACCCAAAACTTTTAAGAGAAAACACAGGAGAATCTTTGTGATCTTAAATTAGCAAAATATTTTAGAGAAGACAGAAAAATCACAATTCATTAAAAAACTGGTAAATTGGAACCATAAAAACTACAACTGCTCTTCAAAAGACACTATTAAGAAAATGAAAAGGCAAAGCACAGATTAGGAGAAAATATTTGCAAAGACGTGTTTGAAAAAGAACTTGTAGCCATAATATATAAAAAACTCTCATGAAGTGAGACTAGGGTAACAAACCACCCAATTTAAAAATGTTGGCAAAAGAATTGAACAGACACTTCAAAAAAGAGATATTGATGGCATGAAAAGATGCTCAACATCATTCGTCATATGAAAATGCGAATTAAATCCAAAGTGAGGTGTCACAATAGACTCATTAGCTAAACTTAAAAGCTGACAACACCAAGTACTGCTGAGGAGACAGAGCAATGGGAACTCTCACACATTACTGATCATAATGAAAAACAATACAGAAATTTTAGAAGAAGTTTTGTAGTGTCTTATACATTTAAGCATACACTTAGACCCAGTAATTCCATTCCTACCTATTTATCCAAAAGAAAAGACAACTTATGGAAAAACAGAATTTTCACATCCATATTTGTAATCACGCCCACAAATTCTAGATAGCAGAAATGACCAGATTTAAACTCCACTTGCTGTTCACTGTCACTTAACTAATGCCTTGTAAACTCTATTGTTGTAACCAGAGATTAAAATACTGAGTAATATAGGGCCTGAGATTATCCCTTGTGGAAACTGATTGACTCTCCAACATAACAATTGCAATAATTTTTTATAAGTTCGTCCATAAAACTTTCAGTTCGGTGCAAAGCCTTTTGTAATTCATGCATATTACACTAATTGCACTCCCTTAATAAATAAAAAGCTTAAGGGATCTGCTATTTTTGAGGTGCTGTTGATGAAATCACAGCACCATAGCGGCAGGATTAAGAATGGAATTGGGAAAGAGAAAGGAAACAACAATCTAAATTAAATTACTAGAACACAAGTAAAAGACACCTGTACAGTAATAGAAAAATGAACACTCTTTAAAAGTAATAATCACAGTTCATTTAATGTATGTTAGTGCAATATTTTACAGTAAATATGAATGAATGCATGCAATCAAGAAGAAAGGTATAATGGGCATATATTTTTCAAATATAATTTAATGTTAGTAGGTACATGCAAAACATGGTGACTAATCATTGATTTAAGTATATTTTTAATCATTACTTGAAGAAAATTCATCATTTTCTTTGCTCCATTTACCATTATTCAGCTTCTGATGAGTTCGCTATGAAGGAAGTTGCACTTCATTGCACTGGGGGCAAAATGAGTGCTTGCTTCCAATTCATTTGTTGACTACGGTTGTATCACAGAGGAAGAAACCTAAAGAGCTCTTTACCTGGCTGCTCTTATTCTGGATTCTAAATTAGAACTACCTCTACCAGGAAGTCCCTGTTTTCTCCTCTTTGACCTGCAAAGTAGCTGCCCTAAAGCTCTAAAACTGTGCTGTCAACGTGGTAGCCACTAGTCATATGAGGCTATTTAAATACTTTTTTATTTCAGAGACTGCAGTGGAGTGAACATAGCTAACAGCCTTGACCACTTAGGCTCAAGTGATCCTCCCATCTCAGCCTCCTAAGTAGCTGGAAGTACAGATGTGCATGCCACCATGTCTGGCTAAATTTTTTTTCTTTTTCTGTACAGATGGAGGCTTGCTGTATTTCCCCAGCTGGTTTCAAGCTCCTAGCCTAAAGTGATCCTCCTGCCTTGGCCTCCCAAAATGCTGGGATTACAGGCATAAGCCACTGTGCGCAGCCACTATATAAGTTTAAATGAATTAAAGTTTAATGAAATTAAAAATTCATGTCTTTAGTTGTAGTTGTCCCAGGATAAATGCTTGAGAATCATAAGCAAGCTAGTGCCTTCTGTATTGAACAGTGCAGATTACAGAATTTTTCCCTAATCACAAAAGTTCTATGGGTCATCACTAACCTAGAGCCAATAATTTTCTATCTAAAAGTATCTGCTTATAATAATGGTAATCTTCCTCAACTGTTGTCCTTTTCCTTAGGTCTACCTCTATAATGCTCTTATTTTTCCATCAAATTATTCATCATAACATTTGGTCTGAGGAAGTCATGTGTATGCTCTACTCCTTCAAGGTGTACCCAATCTATAATGAATGTAGTTAGCATTGAAATATGTTGCCCTTCTAAAATGGAGCATTTCCTGTCTTCCTGCACTGCTACTTCCCAGAGCCCTACTCTGGGAAAATTATTATTTTAAATGAGATGGGAGCTCACAACATCATGAAATGCAACTAACAAAATTAATTCTAATTGCCCTAAATAAAAGTACCATCAAAATGGATTAAATAAAGGATGAAAGTCTATAAGCAGAGAATAAAAAATGGTTCTATTTTCAGTTCAGGTTTGGTGTTGCATAGGCTGCCAAGAAGTTCTTTGTTCAGTATGGTTTTATTTAACAACATTATTAATGATTTGGAAAGAGAAGTAAACAAGTCTTTAATGAAACTCATCGATGAGGCTGACTGGGTAGTGTTACAAACACAACTCATGACAAAGAAATTATCTAATGAGATTGGAGAGGGCAGTGAACTATTGACAAAAGCAGTCCCAAATTATATTCTACTTTGTAAAAATTAATGCTTAGTAATAAGGATGCCTAATTCAAAACAAAACACAGACATAAAGAAAATAATTTCTGGTCTTTGCAATATTAAACCCTGCAATAATATGCTTATAAAGGAAGCAGTGGGCTTTATGTTCTTTGATTAAAGTTGTATTATCTGACTAGAGAAACATAATTTTTTTTATGCATGGCACTATCATCTTGGGATGTCTGGCTAATCAATAAGTAATAAGTTAGAGTAAGTTTGACTACTATTTTTCACTGAATTGATCTTCAGGTTATGTTTTTGAATTAGGTTATATGTATGTGCAAACAAGTTCATGCAAAATACAAATATAACTAGAAATGTTACTGATGTTATTTTCTATCCTATTCACAGTTTCTTATAAGGAACTCTAGCATGTATTGAGAATATATGTTTATATACACACATGCACATGCACACATACACACATATATTTGGTTATATTTCTTACAAATTTTACTTATATACTTAATTACATTTGAACAGTGGAGAAGAACAACAAAAATAGAAATTACTGCTGATTTTATAAATACAGTTATAAGTTAGAGTTATTTTAGTGTTATGCAACTCATTTTATTGTGCTAAAATATAAATAAAATTTACCATTTAACCCAGTCTTTTGGTGTATAGCTCAGCAACATTAAGTATACTTACATTGCTGTGCAATCATCAGCGCCATCTCCCTCCAGAACATTTTCATTTTCACAAACTGAAACTCTGTACCAATTAAAAAACAACTCCCCCTCCCCTCCTCTTTTCAGGCCCTGGCAATTACCATTCTATTCTCCAACTCCACAAATGTAACTACTCTAGTTACCTCATATGAGTGGATTCATACAGCATTTGTCCTTTTGTTTCTGTCTTGTTTCACTTAGCATGTCTTTGAGATTTTTCCATGTTGTAGCATGTTTCAGAATTTCCTTCCTTTTTCAAGACTGAATAATATTTTATTGTATGTATATATCACATTTTGCTTATCCGCTCATTCATTGATGGACCTTTGGGTAGTTTTCATCTTTTGGCCATTATGAATATGCTACTATGAATGTTGGTGTACAAATATATATTTAATTCCCTGATTTTAATTCTTCTGAGTAGATACCCAGTAGTGGAATTGCTGGATTATATGGTAATTCCATGTTTAACTTTTTTTTTTTTTTTTAATTTATTTATTATTATTATACTTTAAGTTGTAGGGTACATGTGCATAACGTGCAGGTTTGTTACAGAGTCCTCAGAAATAATACCACACATCTACAGCCATCTGATCTTTGACAAACCTGAGAAAAACAAGAAATGGGGAAAGGATTCCCTATTTAATAAATGGTGCTGGGAAAATTGGCTAGCCATAAGTAGAAAGCTGAAACTGGATCCTTTCCTTACTCCTTATACGAAAATTAATTCAAGATGGATTAGAGACTTAAATGTTAGACCTAATACCATAAAAATCCTAGAGGAAAACCTAGGTATTACCATTCAGGACATAGGCATGGGCAAAGACTTCATGTCTAAAACACCAAAAGCAACGGCAGCAAAAGCTAAAATTGACAAATGGGATCTAATTAAACTAAAGAGCTTCTGCACAGCAAAAGAAACTACCATCAGAGTGAACAGGCAACCTACAGAATGGGAGAAAATTTTTGCAATCTACTCATCTGACAAAGGGCTAATATCCAGAACCTACAAAGAACTCAAACAAATTTACAAGAAAAAAACAAACAACCCCATCAAAAAGTGGGCAAAGGATATGAACAGACATTTCTCAAAAGAAGACATTCATACAGCCAACAGACATATGAAAAAAAAAATGCTCATGTTTAACTTTTTGAAACTGCCATACTGTTTTCCATAGTGACACAACCCATCATATTAGCTCCTTGCCTTTTTCAGTATCGCCAGATTCTAATACCTCTGAGAAACTGGAAAATGTTCACTCTGACCTTGAAATTTTCATCAAACAGTTCAATCTTTGTATTTGCTGAGACTCCTTCCTGCTCGCAGAGTGACCATTTGTTCATTTCACAGCTGGCCACCCATCCCAAATCCCTAGGAATACACCATAGAGAAACTCTTTCACATGTTCATCAAAATACATACATACATACATATATATATATATATATTCATAGCATTAGTGTTTATTAAATGGAAAATAGAAACAACACAAGCATTCATCAACAGGAGAAGGCATAAATAAATTATGATACCTGTACACAATGTAGTTTTGTATAATAAACTATAGTGACATGTAACAACATAGAAGAATCTCAGAAAAAAATAAATAGTATTTAAAAACTAAGCTCCAGAAAACTTCATACAATGTATCCTTTCTTATCAATTTTATAAATTTCAAAAGCAAGATAGTATAAATGATACACTGTTTAAAAAAACACATGACAAAAATATTTTTTGAAGACAAAGGAGTAATAAATGTAAAATCAAGGAAGGTCATTATTTCCAGGGGTCAAAATAGACAAAAAAAGAGCACACAGTAATATGCAGCACTACTGATCATATGGTAGATCTTAATTTCGGTGGATTTTTCTTCTTTTCTTTTTTCTTGAATGGGAGCAGTCTACCCCTTATAGAACTGCTGCTTAGAATTCTCAAATATGTGTAAAAAGGTGAAAATTGGAAAAGTTATACTTCCCTTACTACCATAGACTTTTACTTCCCACACTCCTGTCATACCACAAGGGGAAGTTTTTTCAGTGCAGACCATCCCACAGGAGTGTGACCCACAGAGTGAGTCTCTCGTTTGAAATATAATATTTTTCTTAATTCTAAGTCATTGCTTGGCTTCACTTTATTAACATTCCTGATTATTAACATTGCTGGCTTATCCACAATAGCTGTGTACATGTGTAAAATAACAGTGGTTATTTAAACTATTTTCCACTCACTCAGATCTATTCTTAAATTGGGGAAGTGTTTTTACATGAATGAAGAAATAAGCACATGAATAAATGAGTGAAATATCTGTTAACAGATTATTTAAAAGAATTAAAATACTCCGATGCAATTAAAAATTATATACCTGGGCCGGGCGCAGTGGCTCATGCCTGTAATCCCAGCACTTTGGGAGGCAGAAGTGGGCAGATCACGAGTTCAGGAGTTCGAGACCAGCCTGGCCAACATGGTGAAACCCCATCTCTACTAAGAATACAAAAATTAGCCGGGCATGGTGGCGTATGTCTCTAATCCCAGCTTCTCAGAAGGCTGAGGCAGGAGAATTGCTTGGACCAGGGAGGCAGAAGTTACAGTGAGCCAAGATCACACCACTGTACTCCAGCCTGGGCAACAGAGCAAGACTCCATCTCAGGAAAAAAAAAAAAAAAAATGAAAATGAAAATCATGTACCACCCCAAATCATTGAGGCATGTATTTATGTAGGAAAAACGTAAAATATATATATTTTTAGGTAAAAGCAAGTTTTAGAATACACTTTTCTATTTGTTTAAAATTTTCAATGTTATGAATACTCAGGAGCAGATTAGGGCCACATTGATATCCTTTTATAGAAATTGTATGTTTTTTAGAAAGTAATCCATGAGTATTTTAAACTGAGACTTTTTTCATGTATTTCCTCACATCTCCCCAGAATTCCTCCAGGGCAGTTCTGATGTATAGTGCTGTATTTTCTACCTTCCTTTTGGATCTCTTTTATAAATCCTGACCCCTTCACTCACCATGGAGCAAGGTGAATGTTTGTATTTACTAAGCCTCCACTCTCCCATATCATGCCAATTGTAGAACCCACCACACCTGTCTAATGTACCTGTGGCTTTTGGAAATAGTTCTATTGTAAATTTATTCTCATTAATTTCCTCCTAAAACAGGTTCTTTGAATTGCTGACATCTTGGGTTTCCCCATTTAAACAGCTACGCACTGAATACTCACCTGCAGTAAAGCTTACTGATTGACAAACTCTATTTTTATGCACAAAATTTCCAGTCAGTTTCTTAGCACTTTTAAAAACATTTTAATTAAATTATGATGCACATATAGGAAGTACACAAACTTAAGTGTGTGGCTCACTGAATTAAGCCAAAGTGAGGAAACCTATGTAACTACCATCAAATTAAGAAATGAATCATTGCCAGGATCCCAGAAGTGCTGCTGGTACTCCCTCGCTAGCCACTCCCACCTCCTCAAAGGTAACCATTATCCTGACTATAAAAACTGTAGTTTAGCTTTAGCTTTATCTATTTTAAAATGTTTTGTAAGTGGGATTATATGTTATGTATTACTTTGTGTCTGGCTGGTTTCCCTCAATGTATTTGTGATATTCATCCAGGTGTATATGGCAGTTCCTTCATTCACATTTCAATTTAATTCACTTTATCCATTTGATCATTGATAGATGTTTCGATTTTGGGATGAGTATTTTTTTTTTTCAGCACCAACAGCTACAAAGTGTTTGATACCCTGTTCGCTAGTACATACAAGAACAAACGTAAACACTTGACTTGGAAGCATTCAAGCCTAAAAACTGTCAGGTTGAAAATGAAAACAGCACATTTTTCATGATCCTTCCCGATGTGAAAACTAGGACCATAAATTATATACAATAATTTGCACATTATATATAAAAATAAAAGGATCCCATGTTCTGCAGCCCTCTTGGTTGACCTTTCCCTTTTTGAAATTTTTTCAACTTTTATTTTTAGTTTATGGGTACATGCACAGGGTGTGCAGGATGTTAAATAGGTAAACATGTGCCATGGTGGTTTGCTGCACAGATCATCCCATAACCTGGGATTAAGCCCAGCATCCATTAGCTATTCTTCCTGAAGCACTCCCTTCCCTCAGCCCCCACAGGTGCCCAATGTGTTTCATTCCCCTCCATATGTCCATGTGTTCTCTTCATTCAGCTCCCACTTATAAGTGAGAGCATGTGGTTTTTGGTTTACTGTTCCTGCATTAGTTTGCTGAGAATAATGGCTTCCAACTTTATCCATGTCTAAGGGACATCATCTCATTCCTTTTTATGGCTGCATTGTATTCCATGGTGTATGTGTACCACATTTTCTTTATCCAGTCTATCATTGATGGTCATTTTGGTTGATTCCCTGTCTTTGCTATTGTGAATAGTGCTGCAATGAACATAGGTGTGCATGTATCTTTATAATAGAATGATTTATATTCCTTTGAGTATATACCCAGGAATGGGATTGCTGGGTCAAACGGTATTTCTGCCTCTAGATCTCTAAGGAATCACAACACTCTCTTTCACAATGGTTGAACTAATTTCCACTCCCACTAACGGCATAAAAGTGTTCCTTTTTCTCTTCAACCTTGATGGCATCTGTTGTTTTTGAATTTTTTTTTTTTTTTTTTTTTTTTTTTTGAGACGAGTCTCTCTCAGTCTCCCAGGCTGGAGTACAGTAGCGTGGTATCAGCTCACTGCAACCTCCACCTCCAGGGTTCAAGCAATTCTCCTGTCTCAGCCTCCCCAGTAGCTGGGACTGCAGACATGCACCACCATGCCCAGCTAATTTATTTGTACTTTTAATAGAGACAGAGTTTTACCATGTTGGTCAGGCTGGTCTTAAACTCCTGACCTCAAGTGATCCACCTGCCTCGGCTTCCCAAATTGCTGGGATTACAGGTGTGAATCACTGTACTCCTCCTGTTTTTGTACTTTTTAATAATTGCCATTCTAACCAGCATGAAATGGTATTTCACTGTGGTTTTGATTTGCATTTCTCTATTGATCAGTGATGTTGAGCTTTTTTTCGTATATTTGTTGGCTGCATGTATGTCTTCTTTTGCGAAGGGTCTGTTCATATCCTTTGCCCACTTTTTAAAGTGGTTGTCTTTTGCTTGTAAATGTGTTTAAGTTCCTTGAAGACTCTGCATATTAGACCCTTGTCAGGTGGATTGATTGGAAAAGTATTATCCCAATCTGTAGGTTCTATGGTCACTCTGACGATAGTTTCTTTTGCTGTGCAGGGGCTTTTTAGTTTAATTAGATCCCATTTGTCAATTTTGGCTTTTGTTGTGATTGTTTTTGGCATTTTTATCATGGAATCTTTGCCCATGCCTATGTCCTGAATGGTATTCCCTAGATTTTCTTCTAGAGTTTTTATAGTTTGGGGTTTTACACTTAAGTCTTTAATCAATCTTGAGATAATTATTTGTATATGGTGTAAGAAAGGGTCCACTTTCAATTTTCTGCATATGACTAGCCAGCACTCGCAGTACCATTTATTAAATAGGGAGTCTTTTCCTCATTGCTTGTTTTTGTTGGATTTGTCAAAGATCAGTTGGTGGCATGTGTACAGTCTTAGAAGAGTTCTCTATTTCATTTCATTGGTCTGTGTGTCTGTTTTTGTACCAGTACAATGCTGTTTTGGTTACTGTAGCATTGTAGTATAGTTTGAAGTCAGGGAGCGTGATGCCTCCAGCTTTGTTCTTTTTACTTAGGATTGTCTTGGCTATATGGGCTCCTTTGTGGTTCCATATGAATTTTAAAGTAGTGTTTTCTATTTTTGTGAAGAATGTAAATTGTAATTTAATGGGAATAGCATTTAATCTGTAAATTACTTTGGGCAGTATGGCCATTTTTACCATCTGGATTCTTCTATCCTTGAGCATGGAGTGTTTTTTTATTTATTTGCGTCCTCTCTGATTTCTTTGAGCAGTAGTTTGTAGTGCTCCTTAAAGAGGTACTTCACTTCCTTTGTTAGCTGTGTTCCTAGTTATTTTATTCTCTTTGTAACAATTCTAAATAGCAGCTCATTAATGATTTGGCTATCTGCTTGTCAATTGTTGGTGTATAGGGATGCTTGTGTTTTTTGCACATTGATTTTATGTCCTGAGACTTTGCTGAAGTTGCTTATCAGTTTAAGAAGCTTTTGGGCTGAGATGATGGGGCTATCTAAATACAGGATCATGTCATCTGCAACAGATAATTTGAATTCCTCTCTTTCTATTTGTATACCTTTATTTCATTCTCTTGTCTCATTGCCATGACCAGAACTTTAAATACCATGTTTAATAAGAGTGGTGAGAGAGGGCATTCTTGTCTTCTGCTGGTTTTCAAGTGGAAGGCTTCCAGCTTTTGCCCATTCAATATGATATTGACTGTGAATTTGTAATAGATGCCTCTTATTATTTTGAGATATTTTCCTTTAATACTTAGTTTATTGAGTTTTTAACATGAAAGATGTTGAATTTTATCAAAAGTCTTTTCTGCATCTATTGTAATAATCATGTGGTTTTTGTCTTTAGTACAGTTTATGTGATGAATCATAGTTATTGATTTGCACATGTTGAACCAACCTTGAATACCAGGGATGAAGCCAACTTAATCACGGTGGATAAGCGTTTTGATGTGTGCTGGATTCAGTTTGCCAGTGTTATAATGAAGATTTCTGCACTGATGTTCATCAAGGATATTGGCCTGAAGTTTTTGTTGTATCTCTGTCAGGTTTTGGTATCAGGATGATGCTGGCCTCATAGAATGACTTAGGGAAGAATTCCTCCTTTTCAATTTTTTGGAATAGTTTTAGTAGAAATGGTACCAGCTCTTCTCTGTACCTCTGGTAGAGTTTAGCTGTGAATCTGTCTGGTCCTTGGCTTTTTCTGATTGGTAGGCTATTTATTACTACTTCAACTTCAGAACTTGTTATTGGTCTATTCAGGGATTCAATTTCTTCCTGACTCAGTCTTGGGAGGGTGTATGTGTCCAAGAATTTATCCATTTCTCCTAGGTTTTCTAGTTTATGTGCATAGAAGTATTTATGGTATTGTCTGATGATTGTATTTCCATGGGGTAAGTGGTGATACCTGCTTTATCATTTTTTACTGCGTCTATTTGATATTCTCTCTTTTCTTCTTTATTAATAAAGCTAGCATCTATCTATTTTATTATTTTTTTGAAAAACCACCTACTGAATGGATTGATTTTTTGAAGGGTTTTTAGTCTCTCTATCTCCTTCAGTTTGGCTCTGATATTGCTTATTTTTTGTCTTCTGCTAGCTTTGGGGTTTGTTTGCTCTTAGTTCTCCAGTTTTTTAAGTTAAGATGTTAGTTTGTTAACTTGAGATCTTTGAGATCTTTTTAGCTTTTTGATGTGGGTATTGAGTGCTATAAGTTTACCTCTTAACACTTCCTTAGCTGCATTCCAGAGATTCTAGTATGTTGTCTTTTTGTTTTCTTTAGTTTCAAAGAACTTCTTGATTTCTGCCTTAATTTCATTATTTACACATGAGTCATTCAAGAGTGGATTGTTCAATTTCCATGTAGTTGTGTGACTTTGAGTGATTTTCTTAATCTTGAGTTCTAATTTTGTTGTGCTGTGGTCTGAGAGACTGTTATGATTTCAGTTCTTTTGCATTTGCTGAGGAGTATTTTACTTCCAATTATGTGATCAATTTTAGAGTAAGTGTTGTGTGGTGATAAGAAGAATGTGTATTCTGTTGTTTTTGAGTGGAGAGTTCTGTAGATATCTATCAGGCCCACTTGATCCAGAGCTCAGTTTATGTCCTGAATATCTTTGTTAATTTTCTGTCTCAATGTCAGTGTGGTGTTAAAAATCTCTGACTATTATTATGTGGAGGTCTAAGTCTCTCTGTAGGTCTTTAAGAACTTGCTTTATGAATCTGGATTCTCCTGTAATAGGCACATATATAGAGAGGATAGTTAAGTCTTCTTGTTGAACTGAACCCTTTCTCATTATGTAATGTCCTTCTTTGTCTTTTTTTATCTTTGTTGGTTTAAAGTCAGAAAGCAGGATGGCAACCTCCGCTTTTTTCTGTTTTCCATTTGCTTGGTAAATTTTCCTCCATTCCTTTATTTTGAGCCTATGCATGTCTTTGCTCATGAGATGGATCTCTTGAAGATAGCATACTTGTGGGTCTTGGCTCTTTATCCAGTTTGCCATTATGTGCCTTTTAACTGGGGCACTTAGTCCATTTACATTCAAGGTCAGTATTGTTATGTGTGAATTTGATTCTGTCATTATGATGCTAGCTGGCTATTTTTCAGACTTGTTTATGTGGTTGCTTCATAACGTCACTGGTATGTGTGGTTCAGTTTGTTTTTGTAGTGGCTGCTAATGGTGTTTCCTTTCCATAGTTAGTGCTTCCTTCAGGAGCTCTTACAAGGCAGGCCTGGTGGTGATAAAGTCCCTTAGCATTTGCTTGTCTTAAAAGAATCTTACTTCTCCACTTATGAAGCTTAGTTTGGCCGGTTATGAAATTCTGGGTTGGAAATTCTTTTCTTTAAGGATGTTGAATATTGGCCCCCAATCTTTTCTGGCTTGTACGGTTTCCACTGAGATGTCCACTGTTAGTCTGATGAGTTTCCCTTTGTAGGTGACCTGGTCTTTCTCTTTGGCTGCCCTTAACATTTTTTCTTTCATTTCAACCTTTGAAAATGTGATGATTATGTGTCTTGATGTTGATCTTCTCATGGAGTATTTTACTGGGGTTCTCTGGATTTCCTGAATTTAAATGTTGGCCTGCAATGCTAGGTTGGAGAAGTTCTCCTGGATTATATCCTGAAGTATGTTTTCCAACTTGGTTCCTTTCTCCCCATTTTTTTCAGGTACCCCAATCGCCCATAGGTTCATTCTTTTTACATTATCTCATCTTTCTTGGAGGTTTCATTCATTTCGTTTTTCTCTATTTTTGTGTACTAGTCTTATTTCGGATAGATAGTCTTCCAGCTCTGAGAGTCTTTCCTCTGCTTGGTCTATTCTGCTATTGATACTTGTGATTGCATTGTGAAGTTCTCATGTTGTATCTTTCAGCTCCATCAGGTCTTTATGTTCCTCTCTAACCTGGCTATTCTGGCTATCAGCTCCTTTGTTGTTTTACAATGATTCTTAGTTTCTTTGCATTGGGTTACAACATTTTTCCTTCAGCTCAGTGAACTTTGTGATTACCCACCTTTTGAAACCTATTTCTGTCAATTCAGCCATCTCAACCTCAGCCCAGTTTTTGCTGGAGGAGATGCAGTCATTGGGAAAAGAAGAGGCAATCTGGTTTCTTGAGTTTTCAGCATGTTTGCATTGAGTCTTTCTCATCTTTGTGGGCTTATCTACCTTTGATCTTTGAGGTACCTCTGAATGGGGTATTTGTGGAATCTTTTGTTGTTGTTGTTTTCTGTTTGTTTTTCTTTTAATGTGTCACTTTACCATAGGGTTGCTGCAGTTTCTGGGGTCTGCTCCAGACCCCAGTTGCCTCAGTTTCTCATGTACCTGGAGGTATCACCAGTGAAGGTCGGGAAACAGCAAATATGCCAGCTAGTCTCTTCCTCTGGAAGCTCCATCCCAGGAGGGCATTGACCTGTTGCCAGTCTGCATGCACCTGTAGGAGGTGGCTGGGGACCCCTGCTGGAAGGTCTCATCCAGTCAGGAGGAACAGGATCAGAGACCCACCCAAAGAATCAATCTGGCTGCTGCTTGCTGGAGCAGGTATGCTGCACCAAGGGGACCCTTCTTCATCCAGACCACCTGTATTCTCCATAGTCAGCATGCTGGAATGGCTGAGTCTATGTAGCTGCAGAGATGGCAGCTGCCCCTCCCCATGGTAGCTCTGTCCCAGGTTGAGATCAGAGCTATATCTATAAAACCAAGGTCCCACCCAGTGAGGAGGAATGTGTCAGGGTCCTGCTTAAATAAGCAGTCTGGCCATGATCTGGCAAGGCAGCTGTGGTGTATTATCGGGGAGGACATTCCTTGTCTGAACAATCTGTTTTCTCCACAATCAACAGGCTGGAATGGCTGAGTCTACTGAACCACAGATATGGTGGCCACCTCTCCCTCTGGGATCTCAGTCCTATCTCAGGCAGATTCCAACCTGCTGCCATTGACTGCCTGGGATTACAAGCCAGTGGGTCTTAACTTGTGAGGGGCCATGGAAGTGGAGCCTGCTGCTTGGCTCCCTGGATTCAGCTCTCTTCCTAGGGATATGTACAGATGGATTTTCTGCCTTGCCAGGGATCCTGGGGCCAGAATATGTAAAACTCTTGTGTCTCCGTGTGTGCCCAAGCAGCTGCTCTGCTGAGCCTCCACACAGCTCTACACAGTTCTTGGGTTATATTGAACCTAAGGCCTTCATGGCATGGGCTCACAAGGGGATCTTCTGATCTGCAGGTTGCAAAGATTTGTGGGAGAAGCATGCTTCTCTTGGTCTATTCTGCTATTGATACTTGTGATTGCATTGTGAAGTTCTCCTGTTGTGTCTTTCAGCTCCATCAAGTCTGTTATGTGGTGATGTTACGTGGTGAGGTCACACAACCACTCACCACTTCCCTTGCCTAGGGGTGGGAGTTCCTTTGGTTCTATACTGCTCCCGAGTGGGCCATCACCCCGCCACCCCACTTTTCTTTGTTTCCGTGGTTCAAGCTGTTTGCCTAATCAGTCCCAATGCGAGAACCTAGATATTTCAGTTGAAGGTGCTGAATTCACTCTCCCCATTTCCTTCCTCTCTGTGAGTGCCATGGAATGCAGCTGCTTCTAATTGGCCATTTTGCCTCGTGATTCAAATATTGTTATTATAAACATTATTATACACGTCTATTGGTGAACCTGTGCTAGTTGTAAGGTATGCACATGTTGAACTTGATAGACAATAATAGTTTTCAAAGCCAGTTGCAATCATTCACTCTACCATCAATAATATTTGAGCATTTGTACTAGTACCTCATTTTTGTTTCAACATGTATTTCCCTGACAGTTAATGAATTTGGATCTTATGTAAAATGTCTGGTCAAATTATTGCCCAATTTTCTATCGGTATGTCATTTTTCTTATTAATTTAAATGAATAAGTTATATATCCTAAATAACAATTTCTTATAGTTACGTATGCCAATCTGTGGCTTGCATTTTCACTCTCTTAATGGTGCCTTTTGATTAAAGAGTTCCTAATTTTAATATAGTCCATTAATTAGTTTGTATTTAATGGTTTCTGCTTTTTGAGTTCTATTTAAGAAAGTGTCCCCTACCTCCAACAGCTTGACTATATTGTTATATTGGTTTATAGAAATTCCTGAAAATCTTTTTTTCAACAGATCCTATTGAGAATCTGAGGAAGAGTATGAGCACTTTTCAGAATAATTAAGTGAATAAAATAAAATACACAGCATTATAAAACAAGAAATTATTATGAAGGGGACTCCTATTCTGGGACTCAAAAGATTAATAAATCCCCCTTGTAGCTTTATTATTTCATCATTCATATATCTATAATCTACCTGAACATAATTTTTACATATGCTACAAAGAAAGGGCCAAGTTTTTCTTTATAAAATGTGGATATCCAATTGACCCTAGACCATTTTTGAAGACTTTCCTTTTGGCATTGCTCAGATGAACTAGATTTTTATAAATCAAGAGTTTAATATTGTGCAAGTCTGTTTCTAGATCTTGAAAATTATGTCCACTAGTCTGTTTTATATTCTTCAGAGAATATCAAATTGTTTGTTACTATAGATTCAAAAAATTTTTGATAAATAGTAGAATAAATTCTTCTATCTTGTATTATTAAGAACGCTTTGGCTAAATTTGACCATTTGCATTTCCAAATAAATGTTAAAATTAATGTATTTTCTGTTAAATAGATAATAAGTGGAATATCATTTGAGATTGCCTGGCATTTATAGATCAGTAAATAACTACAATTACTTCAACATAGTTTTCTCATGCATAAAAATTACATATCACTTTATTTGTTTAGGTCTTCTTTAATTTCTCTCAATAATATTTTATAGATTTTTCTATAAATACTGTGTATCTTTTCTCTTAGAATTATTTTTATGAATTGAATATTTGGTGTATTATAAATGCTATCTTTCTGTGTTTCATTTTGGAATTGTTTATTCCTTGTGTAGAGAAATATTGTTAATTTTTGGATATTGAATCTGTGTCCAGAAAACTTGCTAGACTAATTCATGGATGCTAATAATTTATCTTTAACTCTTTCAGATTTTCTACATATACAAGCACATCATCAGCAAATAATGACCATTTTATTTTTTCCTTCAAAATCCTTAATGCAGTAGTTCCTGCTTATCTGTGGGGCATACGTTTCAAGGTCCCAAATGGGTGCCAGAAACTGCAGTTAATACTAAACCCTGTATCTACTGTTTTCCCTATACATACATACATACCTATGATAAAGTTTGATTTATAAATTAGGCACAATATGAGATTAGCAATAACTAATAATAAAATTAGAACAATTAGAAAAATACACTGCAATAAAAGTTATGTGACTGTAGTCTCTTTCTCTCCCCTCCTCAAAATATCTTATTTTATCATATTCACTTTTATTGTGATGACGTGAGATGACAAAATGCCTCTGTGATGAGATAAAGTGAGGGGAATGACATAGAAATGTGATACAGTGTTACACTATTATTGACCTTCTGATGTTATGTTAAAAAGAGGATCATCTGATTCAGGTGATCCTGGATCATTGAGCCATTATGATATTGATGGCTGGATATCAGCAGCACAGGATGTTGATGACTAACAGACAGGTGGTATACACAGCATGGATACTCAGGACAAATAAATGATTCATATTAATGGCTGAACAGAGGAGAACAACGTGAGATCTTATCACCCTACTAAGAATGGTGCACAATTTAAAATTTATTGATCATGTATTTCTGGAATTTTCCTTTTAGTATTTTTGGACCACAGTTGACTGTGAGCAACTGAAACTGTGGAAAGCAAAAACACAATAAAAGAAGACTACTGTGCTTTTATTTTTTTCTCTTGCCTCACTGCACACGCTACCATTGTTAAAGTGTTGAATAGAAATTGTGAAAGTTGACCACTTTATGTATCTTCATTATCCCAGTTGAAAAGATGTCAATGTTTTTCCTCTTATAATGTTAGTTGTATATTATTTCCTAGATCCATCTATTCTTAATTTCCCAAATGTACTTTTAGCATGAATAGGCATTAAATTTTTTGAAATTATTTTTCTGCATCTATTCAGATAAAAGCTTCTCCTTTCTTCTGTTAATGTGATTAATTATACAAACTGACTTTTAAATACTAAGACAACTTTTCATTCCTGGATAAATGCAATTTGGTGGTGGTGTACCACTCAGTATACCTATTGCTGGATATATTTTGATAATTGTGTTTGCTATTTTGCATCTATACTTACAAGTGAGATTAGGCTGTATTATTTATTTATTGAATGTCCTTGTCAAGTTTTCAAATCAAGATTAAACCTAGATTGTAGAATGAGTTAGGAGACATTTATTGTTTTTCTCTTCTCCAGAAGAGATTGTAAAACTACATGGCAGAATTCACTTGTGAAGCCATCTTTGCATGGTATTTTTTTGTGAAGAGGTTTGAAATTACAAGGCTAATGTCTCTAAGCATGATAGGACTATTAAGATTCATTATTTCTTCTTCTGTCAGTTTTGGAAAAAAATATATATATATTATATATACACACACATATATGTGTATATATACACACACCTATATGTATGTGTATGTTTATATATGGTGTTAAAATTAAGTATTTTTACATAATTTGATCATTTCATCCATTTACTCTTCTTTTTCTACTTTCTTAATATGAATGCTAAGTTATTAATTTGAGAACCTTCCACTTTTCTAAGAATATAACTTGATAACATTCCCTTTGGCACTGCTTCATATCCCAGAAATTTTGATATGATATGTTTATACTTTCACTGAGTCCAAACTATTTTCTAATTTCCCATGCATTTTTTCCTTGACCTCTGGGTTATTAGGGACTTATTGTTTAAATTCTAAATATTGGTACTTTCCACATATTGTTCTGCATTTCTACTGTAATTTTGAGGTAGTCTTACAAGCCACCAACCCTTTTAAAATCCAACTCTCCATAATTTCAACCCCCTTAAAATTACTAAGACTTGTTTTATTGGCTAATGCATGGTCTGCCTTACCGAACGTTCTCAACGCAATTAAAATGAAGGTGTATTTTGCTGTAGTTGATAAAGTGGTCTACAAATGTCAATTAGGTCAAATTGGGTAATAGTACTATTTAGTTATTCTATATCTTTATTTTCATTTACTTATTCTGTTAATTATTGAAAGTGTTGACATCTCCAACTATACGTGTGTATTTATTTATTGATTGTCCTTTCAGTTTGATCAGTTTTTGCTTCATGCATTTTAAAGGTCTGTTATTATGCTAATACACATTTAAAACTTTATGTCCTTTTGAAGAATTGATGATAACCCTTTAACTTTATGAAGTGTCTCCTGTTATCCCTGGTAATATTCTTTGTTCTGAAGTACACTTCGTCGG
Source organism: Theropithecus gelada (assembly GCF_003255815.1). Taxonomy (NCBI): domain Eukaryota; kingdom Metazoa; phylum Chordata; class Mammalia; order Primates; family Cercopithecidae; genus Theropithecus; species Theropithecus gelada. The sequence goes on along the minus strand of NC_037668.1, from coordinate 126,471,781 downwards.
ATATTAATGTAGCCACTCTAGCTTTTGTGATTAGAGTTTGCAGGGTATACCTTCTTCTATTCTTTTATTTTTAACCTTTCTATATCTTTAGATAAAAAGTCTTTCCATAATCTTCTGGTTTGCAGAATTTCTGTTAAAAAGTGTGCTCTTACGTGTATTTTTGTTTTTCTGAACATAAGGTGTATTTTCTTCTCTAGCTGCTTTTAATATTTTTTCACCACAGATTTTCAATAATTGTTTTATAATGTGCATTGATATGGTTGTCTTTATGTTCACTCTTAGATAGGTTCATCCAACTTCTTGGATATGTAGTTTGTAGGCAGAATAGTGTTCCCCTAATATGTCCATTTTCATCCACAGGACATGTGAATATGTTATATAACAGCAGAGAGGAATTAAGGAGGCAGATAGAATTTAACCTGCTAATCAGATGACCTTGAGATGAGGAGACTACTCTGGATTATTCAAGTGGGTCTGACGTAATCACAACGGTCCTCGTAAGCTAAAGAAGGAAACAAGAGAGTCAGTGTCAGAGTGATGCTATGTGAGAAAGACTCAGCCAGCCACTGCAATGCAGGAAGCTTCTGGCATCTAGAAAAGACAAGAAAATTAATTCTTCTCTGGAGCTTTCAGAAAGCAACACAGCTGAGCCTGCACCTTAATTTTAACCCAGTGAGACCTTTAGTGGATTCCTGACCTCTGGAATTGTTAGATATATATTTTTATTGTCTTAAACCACGAACTTGTGGTGATTTGTTACAGCAGCAATAGAAATACAATTTATGTACGTTTATAGTTTTCCTTAAATTTAGAAAATTCGAAGCCATTATTTTTTCAAATATTTTTTCTGTCATACTCCCACTCTCCCATCTTAGGACTTCAATTACATGTGTGTCATATCACTTGATATTATTCCAGAGGTCACTGATGCTCTGTTGATTTTTTTCATATCTTTTTAACTACTGTACTTCATCTTAGTTATTTGCTATTAGTATGTCTTAATACTTACACACATTTTCTTCTTTAATGTCTGATATGCTTTTATTTCACCCAGCATATTTTTAATCTGTGTTATACTTTTTCAACTCTAGATGCTTAATTTCAGTCTTCTTAAATCTTCTCTTTCTCACCACAATGTGTTCATATTTTCTTATACGTCTTGAACACATGGACATATTTATATCTGTATTACTGTTCTTTTCTGCTAATCCCACTATCAGTAATTTCTGGGTGTGTTCTATTGGTTGTTTCTTCTCTTGGTTATGACTCATTTTTTTCCCATCTTCTTGGCATGCCTGGTAATTTTTAATCGGATCCCAAATACTGCCAGTTTTACCTTTTAGTTTTTGATTATGTTATATTTGTTTAAATAATACCAGATTCCTTTCTGGCATCTCATTTGTTCTTTGCACTCAGGGCAGTGGGAACATGAACAATTCCCAATCCAGTATGAACTCTAGAAAGGATTCGCTCTCCTCCTTTCTGTTAGATCTTTCCCCTATTCATATTGTCTCCTCTCACATAGGTGCCAATCAGTACTCAGCCAAAGACTTGAGAGAATGCCTCTGCATCTCTCTGGATATCGCTCTCTGTGCAGATTCCTACTCGCTGTACTCAGCCACACAAATTCTAGCCACTTTGACCTCCTCAAATTCGATCTCTGCCATATCAATTCAGTGGCCATTTGAATTCCCTCTCCTTGCATTTCAACCTGGTAACTGCTTGCAGGAGCTCAATTTGTTATGGGGCTCAATTTGTTTTTCCTTTTTTCGGGAATCATGATCTGGCATGATCTGTTTTCTAATGTCTGCAAACGGTCATGTCATTGATTTTGTCTGGTTTCCCAGTTGTTTAAGGTGAAAGAGTAAATCATGGCCCTTGGGCCAGAAGAAGGCGTCTGTCCACGTTACCTAATGTTTCATTTTATTTTTATCAAGTTGTTTAAAATACCTTTTAATTAGGGAGTGATGTCCCTTTGTCATTCCTGACATTAGCTTTTTTTCATCTCCTTTCAATTTTTTCTTCATTAGTCTTGGAGGGATTTATTAATTTTGTTTAACTGTAAAACAAAACAAAAACTAACTTTGGGGTTTATTGATACTCTATTGTATATTTGTTTCTATTTATGTAATCTTCTCTTCCTTTCTTCTTGTTTTCTTTACGTTAAATTTGTTGTTCTTTTGCCGACATCTTAAATTTGATGCTTATATCATTTGTTTTAGTCTTTCTTCTTTTTTATCTTATAAATTTAAGGCTGTGCACATTTATTTAATCAGGACTTCAGATACATTTTCCATTTGGTATTGAATTTATTATCATTCAGTTAAAGCTATTTTTATTTTTTTATTTTCTTAATAATGGGGATTTTTCTAGTCATTCTCTTATATTAATTTCTAGCTTAATTTCATTATTATAAGCTTATATAGTCTATATAATTTCAATTTTGTTGAGACTATATTAATGGCTCAGTATGTTGTTAATTTCTGTAAATATCCCTTGTGTACTTGAAAAGAATGTGTTTTGTAGCTGTCAGGATAAATATATATATATCTCTCACATATATACATATACACACATATATATACACACACATACACATATATAATTTAATGATGCTATTTAAATTATGTATATAACCAATTGTAATCATGCTATTGAAATCCTCTTCTGTATACTGGTAAAAATCTATATTCTTCCAAAATCAATATTCCTGATTTTTTCTCTGCCTTTTCTATTGTTACTTATAGAGGTGATAAATTCTTTTTCCTATGATTTTTGACTAGTCTATTTTTCTTCTAATTATTGTAATTTTTAATACATTAGGTAGTGTGATTACGTTAATATAAATTAGGAATTATTCTAAATCCTTGCAATTTAAACTTCTATTAGTTTGAAATGTCCCTTTTTATAGTTGTTCTTAATATAAGGGTTAATTCAAATCACCTAGGCTGCCATTACAGACATGAAACCAGTAACTCACTCTGCAAATAGGAATGAATGTCAGCAGATTAGAAGGTAATTTAGGAAAGCTTTTTGTATGAGATATAGAATCAAACATAATCAAAAGTGAAGTGGGGGATGGGACACAGAGAAAAGAGACACTACTTTAATTAAAACTCTCTAACTTATTTTCTCTGAGATATAAAGACATAACAAGATTGTATCCAATAAAACAGAAGGATGTATAAATCAAAGGAAATCAGAGAAAATGAAAAAGATTCTTGAAATCAACAACTCAGTAATCAAATTAATATCAAGGATAAGATTTGAAAAATCAGGAACTCTCACAAAAGAACAAAAATTAAGACATATAGAAAATAGAAGTGAAAAGATAAGACAATGAGAGACTCAGTTAGATAAGTAAATGGAGGTTTAATGTTGAGCTCCTGAGGAACATTCACCTAATAGCAGTCTAAACGTAGAGGTCAGAGGGAACAGAAGGGAGAGTTATTAAAAAATGATATTAGGGAAATTTGAACCTATACATTGAAAACATCTGCAGTTTATTCAAAACTATATATAACACTTTTAAAACAGATAGTTTCATAATCATAGAGTTTCAAAATAGCAGCAATCAGATGAGATACTAAAAGCTTCCAAAGAGGGGGAAAAAGTAGTGCATATGATATGGAGAAGTCAGAATGGCATGGGACTTTCCAGAGGAGAGAAGAGAAAGCAATTCCATGGAGTAATAGAAAGACCCCACCTCAACATCTAAGCAGCTGTCCTAGACTGCAAGCAGTACAAGCGGGATGAGGAAATGGAGGTCTAACACTGGGAAGGTCCTTGATGGAGGGAGGGGAAATTGAACTACTGGATCATTTGATGCATTTGAGAATTTGGAAGAAAACTAAAGATATGCATGGAAACATTTGTCAAATTATAAAAGTAGGTCTATAGAAATCTAAGGAAATGAAAAACAAAAATAGTTCCTTATCATAGAAAGCAAAAAATTGTACAAAATAAAAACTATAATCATAATTCATTATGTGAATCATCAGAGAATGTTTACTTCATCTTATTCAAGTAACAATGAAATCACTGGACACCAAAATTATAATATTATTAAAATGGGAAAATAGTGAAAAATAAAATAGAAGATACAAAATGTTCAGAAATCATAGCAGCAAGTCAATACCAGAAATTAATAATTCAAGAAATCGTGGGATATAAATGTTATTTATGAATATGGTGGTAATGCTAACATTAAAAAGTTAAAAATTAAAACTTTAATTGTAGTTAAAAATTTGTTTAATTAAAATTTTAAAAATAAAATGAGTTTTGGAAATCTGAAAGTCATAATCCAACTTTGTCTCAAGTCTCATTTTTCTTGATTTCCACCACTACATACCTTTCTATTCATTCTACACATGTCAGCTCCAGTGAGTTTTCAAAATGCAAATCTTATCATTTTAATCCAACTCCTAACTCCATATGGAGCTCTTCAGGGGATTCCCACTGCCTCTGACCTTTCACAGGCTTGGAAGGCCATGCATACAAAAGTTTCTTCCTCCTTCCTGCTTCTCCTCACTCTACTCTTCCTCTTACCTTTTATGCTTCAGCCACACTGACCGTGTTTTTTTTTTTTTTTTTTTTGGTTGCTTGTTTGTTTGTTTAGGCAGTCTCGCTCTGTGGCCCAGGCTGGAATGCAGTGGTGTGATCTTAGCTCACTGCAACCTCCACCTCCCTGGTTCTAGCGACTCTCAATCTTCAGCCTCCTGAGTAGCTGAAACTAAACGTGCGCACCACCACGCCAGGCTAATTTTTTTGTATTTTTAGTAGAGACGGGGTTTCGCCATGTTGGCCAGGCTGGTCTCAAACTCCTCATCTCAAGTGATCTACCTGCCTCGGCCTCCCAAAGTGCTAGGATTACAGGCGTGAGCCCACACCCAGCCTGATCACGTTTTAATTCAAAAATGTCAAGCTCCCTGTTGTACTGACATACTATGCTGCTCCCGTGGTTTAAAAACATCCTGCCACCCGGTTCCCACACCCTTTTCACACACACACACTCCCCTTCTATTTCATAAAGGTAGAGGCTTATTTTGAGGGGAGATATTGATGACTCCAGGTCTACATGAGCATCCTCTGGCTTGAGCTATCCTTTAGAGAATTACTTGGTTTTCCATTTTCCATTCCTAAGTGAGTATCTAATTGATTTCCTGAACCCACATCTTTCCCTCCTTTCGTTAGACAATAAGCTTCAAGAAATGACAAATACTGTCTCTCTTTGCTCATCATTGTACACTAGTATGTAGTACAATACTTAGAACAGAATTGGTAGTCAATAAATGTTTTGTAAACAAATGAAAGTTTTAAAAATATACTGAACATCTAAATTCTAGGTGAAGTATTACCTTGATTTGTCACTAATAAGTGGTATTGTGCTGTGTGACATTGAGCAAATCATTTAATTGTTCTCAGCTGGAATTCCTCATCTCCAAAACATCACAATAATACATAGTTTAAAATTATTTTAAGGATTAAATGAAATATAACACATGTAGAATTAATTTTTCCTCTGTGTATATGCTACATAAGTGTAAGCCTTCTTTTCTTTCCTTTCTTTAAATCATTAATGATGACCTTGGCATATATTTGATTATAACATGTATTCTTTAAACTTAAAAGGAAAAAAGAAAAGAGACAGTATTTCATCAAGAGCAGTGTGCTTCAAGGGACAGTAGAGTATCTGTGTTCACAGAGTAAAAAGGGCAAGGCTTCGCTAAGCTTTAAAGTTTTCAACCCAGTTCATCATTATTCACATACTGCCACCAAAACAAGTTTGACTGTGGCACAGTTCATAAGTACAAAATATTTCATTTGTGGCTGGAATAAATGAGACACGTAATCTCATCAAATGTATATTCAGTAGGATTTCTACTCTGCCATCTGTGGGTTTTCACATACTTCAGTGTAACTGAATTTCTAACAGAAAATCCAGCTCTCAATGACATTATGTGAATTTGTGACACCACTGTAGGACACTTGCTGGGAAGGTAAAATAATGAACATGCTAGATTTTTTCATCTATCTAGGATATTCATCCGTGACAGATGTAATAGTGATAATAATTTAATCATAATTATGCTATTATGCCATATTATTATGACAGTTAAGGTTATAATTTAATGTCACACCCTTTTAATTCAATAAAAGTTATTAATATATTAGAAATCTTTTACTAGTAAAGATTTACTCGAGCCGAGTCTTTTCTTTCTCTTGATGGTATAAAAATTATCTGCTCAGATGAAAAGTAACCTCATGGCTTGAGCGACAAAACTAGGTATTAAATTTAGATTCTAAACAGATATCAGTTCTCAGGGGTCTTGGTAATTCTCTTAAATTTTGACCCATGCATATTCTCTCTCTATCCCTCTCTCTCTATCCTTCCATCTCTCTCTCTCTTCCTTTCTGAGACCCTTGTTCACCGCTTCACCAAGTTTGCTTATTTTTAAAATTTCCCTTGCCAGTTTATTCTATTTTTGTGCATTCGCTCTTTTGACATCATCCAACTGTGTTCCCTTCATGCCCAGACTGGAGCTGAAGTGAAAGCATATATGGGCATGAGACACAGGTCTAGACAGAAAGAGAAAAAGAAAGATAAAGAAGCTATTGTGATAATGTTGGCAGCTTGCCAAGTCTCTACCATTTTGATGTGATTTCCCCTGAGTCTGGCTAGAAAGATTGCTGGTGCCTTAGCCACTCTAAATCCCATGGCAACCCCTCCTAGCAGTCTCCTTCTTCATTAGAGTACTGAGCCCCAGGTTTATAGACAGCACTGCAGGTCAATTCAAGCTCTCCAAAGTAAGTAAAAATACCAACTCAGCTTCTATTTAGTAAATCAGTCACCTAGACTAGTGCTTCTCAAAATTTAATGTGTCCATTAATCACCTGGTGATCTGGTGAAAATGCAGATTCTAACTGGGTAGGTCTGATGCGGGGATGAAATTCTGCATTTCTAACAAGTTCCCAGTTGAATCTGATGCTACTGACTCCTGGACCACACTTGCTATTCAAACAAGGACTCAGAATATCATCTATCCCCTTAAACATAACCCCACTAAGACACTATCTGACTTTCTTCTCTACCTTTCTTTCCCACTTCTCTTGGATTCCCACATTTTTATTCGACTGCTTATATTAATAGCTTTTTTTGTTTGTTTGTTTAACTTCAGTCCAGAATGAACCAGGCTTATATGGAATACAGAAATACTATCCAAGGAGTATTTCTTTGATTCCATGGTTTTCTAATTCTTAGAATGGAATTGTTGAACATACACTGGCTGTGTAATTACACTGAACTGGGTGTGCATTCCAATCACAGCTCTTAGTAGCCAGGCAATTTTAGGACAATTTATTTAATTTCATGTCAGTCTTCTCATCCATAAAATGGATATAATAATATAATGATATCTACATCATAGAGTGTTTATGAAGCCTACATAAAATTACATAAAATAGCGCCTGTGATACACAAGTTCCTGATAAATGTTGGGAAATAGTAATTTGATACACTCAGCTCAATGGAATTACTCAGCATTATATAAATTATTTTTAAGTTGGAATTCAGTGTGTAATATACATCAAAGATTAAACGAATGCTTTTTAGAAAGAAAACCAAGGCTGTATTAACTATTACATGCTTGGCAAACAGTCTATTTTTAAATTTTGAATTTCATTTGAGATAAATTATTTTGTATTATAAAGCGGTTGGCAGGTTTTTTTAATCAGCTTTCACCGCCTTTGAAATACATTTGTTAATTGGAAACAAAGTAAGTGGCTTTAAATTTCTGTGGATGCAGCAACTCTAGTTAATATTTTCTAAATGGTGCTTGAAAATAAATACGTATGGATCAAAAAGTACCTGATAAGCAGCTAAATACGAAGAAAAACAACTCCCTCCAAAATCACTAGTGCATCAAGATATATTGATGCATTGATAGAATGGTCTCTAGTAATTTGCTGCTAATCAGTTTTAAGAAACAGATGACAGCAAGGTACTTTTAAATAGTTCCTATGCCATTGACATGAATTTGGATTATGTGAACTGACTCGCCATTTAAATTTGACTACACAGAATGGTGTGCCATTGGTTCAGACAGTCCTTGACCTGGGGGATAGGACTTGACTTAGCTGAGGAAGCCAGCATTTAGTTTAGAATGTATTGTCTTTCAGCATCTCTGCCTTTTGACAACAACAAAATAGAAAGATTAGGAAAGCAGACAATGAATTAATGCAAGAAAAGTTTCCCAGCTTTACCAAACTATTCATAGTAGGAAATGAATGACAGCCTTCCCTCCGAAGGAAAAGCAAGCCAGGCTTTGGGGATATTTTTGACCCCCACCCCTACATGGTTTGATTCACATTTTGAGGTGAGCAAGTCTGGTTTCTTTTCAACGTCACTATTTTGTCTTCCTAATGAACACACTGTCTGAATTTCCTACAAGGTCTTAGATTTGAGGTGTGAAGATATGCTGCCAATATGAGATTCAGCTGTGTAAGGATGTGCCTGATTCCACATTGGAAGATTGTTAAATAAGTTTAGAGAACATCTTCCATAGTGGAGCTTTTTATTTTCACTTTCACAAATGGGAAAACAGAGCACTATGATGAAGACAGCATGTTTTCTAAGGGAGTCTTCTCCGGTCAGAGAGATACCAAATCTCATGGTTGAAAGCAGAGCTTCCAGCCTAATATTTAATTTTATTTCCTCCAGGTAACAACAGCTTCTTGTTCTCCTCTCTCCTCTCTTGTTTTTTAAAAGCTTCTCCCTCCATCTCTTGATATGTAGAGATATCTATAGCACATGTGCTCTCTCGCATATGTGCCATGTATACACAAGATTCTGCATTTCTAACAAGCTCCCAGGTGAATCTGATTATGGATAGATAGATGATAGCTAGCTAGCTAGCTAGCTAGATAGATAGATAGATAGATAGACAGATGATAGAAAGATAGATAGACAGATAGACATAGAAAGAGAGATGAGAGAGAGAGACAGATGCACACATATGTTCATCCTCACTGTTGCTTAGCCCCTCTCTTCTTACTTCCTAACCTTTTGTATGGGTGAAAATAAAGAAGTACATTATATTAATTATTGTCTCAATTTCAGAGCCTGCTATTGGTCTATTCAGGGATTCAACTTCTTCCTGGTTTAGTCTTGGGAGAGTGTAAGTGTCCAGGAAATTATCCATTTCTTCTAGATTTTCTACCAATCAAAAAAAGTCCAGGACCAGATGGATTCACAGCTGTACCAGAGGTACAAGGAGGAGCTGGTATCATTCCTTCTGAAACTATTCCAATCAATAGAAAAAGAAGGAATCCTCCCTAACTCATTTTATGAGGCCAACATCATCTTGATACCAAAGCCTGGCAGACACACAACAAAAAAAGAGAATTTTAGACCAATATCCCTGATGAACATTGATGCAAAAATCCTCGATAAAATACTGGCAAATCGAATCCAGCAGCACATCAAAAAGCTTATCCACCATGATCAAGTGGGCTTCATCCCTGGGATGCAAGGTTGGTTCAACATACGCAAATCAATAAACGTAATCCAGCATATAAACAGAACCAAAGACAAAAACCACATGATTATCTCAACAGACACAGAAAAGGCCTTTGACAAAATTCAACAGCCCTTCATGCTAAAAACTCTCAATAAATTCGGTATTGATGGAATGTATCTCAAAATAATAAGAGCTATTTATGACAAACCCACAGCCAATATCATACTGAATGGGCAAAAACTGGAAGCATTTCCTTTGAAAAGTGGCACAAGACAGGGATGCCCTCTCTCACCACTCCTATTCAACATAGTGTTGGAAGCTCTGGCCAGGGCAATCAGGCAAGAGAAAGAAATCAAGGGTATTCAGTCAGGAAAAGAAGAAGTCAAATTGTCCCTGTTTGCAGATGACATGATTGTATATTTAGAAAACCCCATTGTCTCAGCCCAAAATCTCCTTTTGCTGATAAGCAACTTCAGCAAAGTCTCAAGATTCAAAATCAATGTGCAAAAATCACAAGCATTCTTATACACCAGTAACAGACAAACAGAGAGCCAAATCATGAATGAACTTCCATTCACAATTGCTTCAAAGAGAATAAAATACCTAGGAATCCAACTTACAAGGGATGTAAAGGACTCTTCAAGGAGAACTACAAACCACTGCTCAGTGAAATAAAAGAGGACACAAACAAATGGAAGAACATACCATGCTCATGGATAGGAAGAATCAATATCATGAAAATGGCCACACTGCCCAAGGTAATTTATAGATTCAATGCCATCCCCATCAAGCTACCAATGACTTTCTTCACAGAATTGGAAAAAACTGCTTTAAAGTTCATATGGAACCAAAAAAGAGCCCGCATCTCCAAGACAATCCTAAGTCAAAAGAACAAAGCTGGAGGCATCACGCTACCTGACTTCAAACTATACTACAAGGCTACAGTAACCGAAACAGCATGGCACTGGTACCAAAACAGAGATATAGACCAATGGAACAGAACAGAGTCCTCAGAAATAATACCATACATCTACAGTCATCTGATCTTTGACAAAACTGAGAAAAACAAGAAATGGGAAAAGGATTCCCTATTTAATAAATGGTGCTGGGAAAATTGGCTAGCCATAAGTAGAAAGCTAAAACTGGATCCTTTCCTTACTCCTTATATGAAAATTAATTCAAGATGGATTAGAGACTTAAATGTTAGACCTAATACCATGAAAACCCTAGAAGAAAACCTAGGTAATACCATTCAGGACATAGGCATGGGCAAGGACTTCATGTCTAAAACACCAAAAGCAATGGCAACAAAAGCCAAAATTGACAAATGGGATCTAATTAAACTAAAGAGCTTCTGCACAGCAAAAGAAACTACCATCAGGGTGAACAGGCAACCTACAGAATGGGAGAAAATTTTTGCAATCTACTCATCTGACAAAGGGCTAATATCCAGAACCTACAAAGAACTCAAACAAATTTACAAGAAAAAAACAACCCCATCAAAAAGTGGGCAAAGGATATGAACAGACATTTCTCAAAAGAAGACATGCATGCAGCCAACAGACACATGAAAAAATGCTCATCATCACTGGCCATCAGAGAAATGCAAAACAAAACCACAATGAGATACTGTCTCACACCAGTTAGAATGGCAATCATTAAAAAGTCAGGAAACAACAAGTGCTGGAGAGGTTGTGGAGAAATAGGAACACTTTTACATTGTTGGTGGGATTGTAAACTAGTTCAACTATTGTGGAAAACAGTATGGCAATTCCTCAAGGATCTAGAACTAGAAATACCATATGACCCAGCCATCCCATTACTGGGTATACACCCAAAGGATTATAAATCATGTTGCTATAAAGACACATGCACACGTATGTTCACTGTGGCACTATTCACAATAGCAAAAACTTGGAATCAACCCAAATGTCCATCAGTGACAGACTGGATTAAGAAAATGTGCCATATATACACCATGGAATACTATGCAGCCATAAAAAGGGATGAGTTTGTGTCCTTTGTAGGGACATGGATGCAGCTGGAAACCATCATTCTCTGCAAACTATCACAAGAACAGAAAACCAAACACCGCATGTTCTCGCTCATAGGTGGGAATTGAACCATGAGAACACTTGGACTCAGGAAGGGGAACATCACACACTGGGGCCTATTATGGGGAGGGGGTAGGCGGGAGGGATGGCATTGGGAGTTATACCTGATGTAAATGACGAGTTGATGGGTACTGACGAGTTGATGGGTGCAGCACACCAACATGGCACAAGTATACATATTTAAGAAACCTGCACATTTTGCACATGTACCCTAGTACTTAAAGTATAATAATAAAAAATAAATTAATTTAAAAAAAAGAAGTACATTATATATCCATCAGAATTAACTGACAGGGATTACACTTTGGAAGGGACTATTAAGCTTGGTGATTTTGTTTGTAATGGTATCCTCTTTTATTAAACAATAGAAAATAGCATCTTTAAAAGTGTTCATAATCTTCAATATGCTTACACACACACACACACACACACACACACACACGCACACACAGAATATGCTTTAAAATGTGATTGTTCCACAAATAGGGAGTCAGGATATCTGCATAGCTAATTGAAATCCACAGATAATTTTAAAAACTCTTCTCTTATTCAATGAGTTCAACTTTCTCTCTTCAAATTTTCATCAGAATTGCTCACAAGTAGCACATGAATTCATCTGAAGTCTGAAAGTATTAATTACTTTCTGTCCTTTGTGCAAACACTGAAATGCCAGAAATAATGATCATCAAAGGATTAGGGGAAAATGGTAAGTTTAGGTTTACATAATATTAACATAACATATTTAAGTCTCAAATTAAAAGTGAGATGTGTGTTTTATGGGCTATGAATCAAGTCAAAACATGGTTATGTGATTATATACATATACACACAAATACATATACACATATATCAATAACATTTTTTATTTATCAATTGATTTCATCTATGCAATTCAGGAATGGCATTCCACACATTCTCCACCTAGAAAATTCGCTTTAAGATATTTCAAATAACATAATTCTCTTCGATAGTCTCTCAATACTTCAGGATGCATAACTTTTTAAAAAATGAAAGCATGTGTATTGGAATATGTGTAATCTACCTATGAACTTATTTTATACACCTTTACAATGTTAGGTCTTTGAAGCTGAAAGTATGCACACACACACACACACACACACACATTATATGTATTTCTAAATTCTTTCAAATTTCTTCTCATTCTAATAATTCTATGTGTCAAAGAACTAATAAGTAAACTGCTGAAAATAAATAATCAACTTCCTAATATTTTATAAGCATATGCACCAATTCTATCATCTCCAATGATAAGAACCTAAAGCAAATGATACACTATATTTGAGAGACAAAAAATCAGACAGACAGACACACATGGCAGGAGAGAGAGTATTTTGCCTCACAAAAGTATACGTTTGAGTACTTTTTAAAATACTCAATATTTGCCAAAGTAAATTGGGCCAAAATGTATGCTTAAAGAGTCATAAACAAAGCAAGTGAGCCTTGTGAAACCACACTCTACATACGGGAAAGAAATGTGAACTGTGTGAATTGCATAATGCAATCCATACTTATTTTATTACATAAGGACCTAAATGTTATTTACCTAAGATTAGTGATACATCACGATTATTACTCTCTTCCTAGGAAATCACTATATGAAACAGTTCAGTGTCACAACAGGAGCACTGCTGCTTTTGATGGGCATAATATTAGGTAAAGTAATTGCTTCCAATGACCTTCCTGCTTCTGTGTTTCATAGCCTATGCTCACCACAGTATACTGTCTACAGCTAAAGTTCTTTTCATTACTTCCATTTATAAACAAAAATTTTCCCAGTTATGTGCACCAGTCATTTGAATTCTAAAAATTCAAAACTGTGAGCTATTTACATTCTTAGCCACAAAATAACTGCTTATTATTTTATTTATTGGTGTTATTGGTGTTCCTATATATTTTTGCTAATGCTAGGCTGTAAGAAGAAAGTAATACAGTATCCTAACTTTAATTTCAAGAAAGGAAGGCAGCAATTTCAAGTATTTAGTCTTTCTTACAGACTAGTGTCTCTTGATACATTGAAAAGACTAGAGAAGCTGTTACAATGATAATGGAAGAAGCTTATACATTTTCATTGACATCAAGTTGCCATTGACATCACAGAATTGACAAGGTAATGGTTTTCACACATACTTCCATTGACACCATAGCATCAGAAGTGTCAGACACAATGGAAGTGTCTTTTACAAGATCTATTGATATTAAAAAAGGAAGCAAAGTAAATTCAGAGGGCTATTATAATATAATATTATGTCTCTTAGCATTCCTAATTGTCCATAACTTCATCTGATTTATAACGAACTCCTATTGCAGATATCACCTTTCACATACACGCACATACACATCTGGTAAAGGGGAAAGGTGAGAAAATTGAAGGTGATGAGTGTTAAGGCTATTGTGATTGATGTAAAAATAAACTTCATCTGGGGCTAACATGTATAAACTACAATGTACAATTGCTCAAAACTGAGAACAGGCTGTGGTAATGAGAAAATAAGAAACTCACACCAATTTGGTATTTTAGGTTAATCGCTTTATCATTAATACAGACAGGTTGCACATTAGTTCTCTATAATTAAACAGAAATTATGCAGTGTTTGGTAATTGTAGCAGGATTCAGTAGTTGGTTATAACTTTGTGCTGAACCAATATAAAAAATAAAGAATTACAATCTTTAAAAAGAGACACATAGTTGACATCAGAGCATAACTTGAAGCAGAAGCTGATATATGACAGATTTTCATTATTTCTGCAAGGCAAGTTAACTCGATCATATCTGCATGACAGAGTATTAATAAGATACTAGGTGATATTTTTAGGGTAACTGAAAGTACTTCCAGCGGCGAGAGATTAAAGTTGTTTTCTTCCCACTTATGAACATTTTATTTCTGAATTACTTGTTCACTTTATATGTTTAAATTAAGACTGTAGAAATGTAGCTGGTACTGAATCTCTTCTGTGATGTTTGTTACAATTATGCTTATCTAAACAAAAATTTTAATCTCTATAAACTTTAATGCATTATATACTTCAAACACCTCTGAAGCCTTGAAAACAGGGAAACGACCATGACAGACATAGCCTCTGTCCTGCAGACACTAGGTTTCTACAGGGGAGGCAGAAGCAGAACAGGTAATTTCCTAATTGATATTTAATTACAAGAGAGTTAAATGTTCTCTTGGAGAAATCAGGGTGCTAAGAGATCATATAAAAAGGCAGACCTGAACTAGCCTTGGAGACAGGCAAGGCTTCTCAGTAGAAATGGCATTTGTCTGAAACCTGAAAACGGAATAGGTTAGCTGGCACAAGGAGAGAAAGTGATGAAAATATTCAGATTAAAAGGAACAATTCATTCGAAAGCCTCGAGGCACAGAGTATGAATATGGAAGAAAATCAGGCTGCCACACCGTGTTCCTTTAAAAATGTGTTTATTTTTATTCTACATATTTGAGTGAAATACACCCAAGTGAAGAAAAAGCATCATCTACTTTCCTGTAAATTGGCCACTGTTGCCAGCTCAGTGTATCTGCATAACTTATTTGGGGATGCTTCCTTCCATCATGCTGTCATCTAGACAATCTTGACATGGTTTTCCCTTCCTACCCCCAACTTACTTCAGAACACTTCTGCTTACAAGACTAGTGATGGGGTCAACTTTTAAGAAGTGAACTTAATTTCTTGCTTATTATCTGATTTATACCTTGAACTTACCTGTTCTGGCAATTCCCATTAGAAAGGTGGCAAGTTATTCTCTCAAAAGTTGTATTGCCAGGCTGGGACTACACTATTGAACAGGATACCACACAGCCTTGCCCTCTCCAAGCTTATTGTTGGTCGGTGAAATCAAATAAAGTACAGCAAGTAATAAGATAGGAGACTGTAAAATTGTAAGATAGTTCTAAGATATAAATTAACAATTTGGAGCATGCAAAGATGAGAGAAATTTATTAATTCCACAAATCTACTCTCTGCCAGACATTGTAATAAAACTTAAACTTGTGAAAAAAATAACATATAAGCTACAAGCTTCTCAATTTCAAAACTATACTGACTGCAATTCAACTAATGTTTATTGAGCACCTACTATGTAAAGCATTGTGATTCCACTATTCTCTCACTCAGCTTCACCGCTCCAGTTTCCTTATTGCTCCTCGAACATGCCAGGCACATTTCCACATCAGGGATCTGCACCTGTTGCTCTCTCTCTCCAAATATTCTTCTCCTAAGTTATCTCTACAGCACCCCCTCACTTCCCTCACTTCTTTCTCCCATGTCAACCTCTCGATGAAACAGTCTTTGACCACCCTGTCTAAAATTGCATCCCAGAACCCATATTCTCCATCTCTCTTTCATACTTCAGATATATCCATAGAAAATGTTTCTTTACCCTCTAATATGCTATATCATATGCTCCTAGCATTCAGGGACATAGCCTATGATGATGACATTATTAACATTATATTTATACATACAGATTACAGAGAGCTAGTAATTAATTTGGCAGTTTGATCATTTGCTGGGGTTGATTATCTTTGTCTACATTATTAAGTAAGATATTTGAGGCCGTGTGCGGTGGCTCAAGCCTGTAGTCCCAGCACTTTGGGAGGCTGAAGTGAGTGGGTCACATGAGGCCAGGAGTTCGAGACCAAGTCTAGCCAACATGATGAAACCACATCTCTACTAAATGTACAAAAATTAGCCAGGTGTGGTGGTGCAGCTACTCAGGAGGCTAAGGCAGGAGAATTGCTTGAACCCGGGAGGTGGAGGTTGCAGTGAGCCGCCATCACACTATCGTGCTACAGCCTGGGTGACAGCGAGACCCTGTCTAAAAAAAAAAATACTTGGATAAATTAGGCTAAACTTAAGTAAATAATTAACATTGAAAAACCATAATTTGTGAAATATGAAGAATGACAAATTTTAAGTAAATAATTAACACTGGAGAAAATAATAATTTATGAAATATAAAGAATGACAAATTTCCATTTTAAAAATAAAACTTTTTAGTGTTTTTCTTACTACAAAAGCAATCCATGTTCACTGCAAGAAAACAAAAATGCAAAGACAGACAAAAAGAACACAAATACAAACCATATTCCAAAAACCCAAATATAATCATTTTTAACATTTTAAGTATTTCTACATCAAAAATAGAATCATAATAATCATATAGTCTGTAATCTACTCAATCAGTGTCCTTCCTGCATCAAACACCCAGGCATCTCCTGGGTGGGCTCTGACCTACTTCAAACATGCATACCTGAAATGCCTTGGGGATGCCCATAGATGAATCTACTCAGTGTCCGTCCATGCATGAATAACCTGGAAGTGTGTAACAATTAACACCCCAGAGGAAAAAAAAAAAATACTGACCAATAGATACAGAAGCCAGTGGACACATTCTTCCCCCTTTCTACTTTTAACCCTTACTCTACAGAGTCTAGAGAGATGGTTTACATGGCTACTTGAGGAGGGCCCAGCCTCACTTAACCAGTAATGAGTTTAACTCAGCAGTGACCAACATCACTATCAATATCAATAATGCCTTGTCCTCCTGTTGGCTCTCCCTTTCTTCCCTGCCTTACTACCCTGCTCTGTCACTTCTCTTTCCTGGGATAGTACTTGCTAATAAAGCAATAGTACATAAGCCATCTGCCATTCGATTTGCTTCCTGGGAAACCCAGGTTTAGCCAACTAATGTTTCCCTTAAAAATATATATTAAATGTACTTTCCTGTCACTATCAACTCTTCCACACGTAACAAATTCAATAAGATCATAGACCTTGTTTTTCTTCCTTAATTCTTTATGCTCAGTATCTAGAGTAGTATCAACACATTTTCAATGCATATAAGAGTGTATCATTGCTGTGAAGGTATAAGTCCACCTACTTACATTTTCACTAGAGTATACCTCCATATGTTCATTCAGACCACAATTGGACATTCAAGTTGTTTCTAATTTTACCTATTTTAATCTGCCATGATTAGGCAGCAAACTCTCGGCTCAGACACATGATTATTTCTATATTCTTAAAAGCGTATCTGAGTCAAAGGTTATGTACAATTTTAGGAATATTTTACATGCATTTGCTATCTAATTTGAATAAAAATTATTATCTTCTATTTATTTTTAACTGCCAGCATTTCTTCTAGTGAACAACGATATTCTCATAGCATTGGCAGAGAACAAGGCATAACCCACGTTCACCTTGTTCATCAGCTTATAATCCATGTGCTTTTATGGGTGGCAATGAAGCTGATGAGTAGGCTCAAGCCAGCAAACTCGAGGGGGTAGGGAGGGGAATTAAACCTTAAAAATCCTTGCTGCTGAAACAATATTTTTTTTCTTTTCTTCTTTTCCTTTAATAATGGTATCCCTCTTGCCACTACCCTTTCCAATTGTAATTTACTTTTCATGTCACAGAACTCACCACCAAACAAATTACACACCTTATCCACAGCTATAAGCTCAAAATGCTCAGACGGCTGTTTTCACTATAAACTACAGGCGAAGTGATTCCAGGGTGTTTTTTTCTGATAGTAAAAGAAATCCTGGAAACTCTTTACAATTATTACTGCATGGATCAACATGGCATAGAGGAGTAGTCCAGGGATCAGTAGGAGACATATTTGAAGCTGAATCCATGCTGACAAATAAATACTTGCCCTTCCTCAAATACTTGAAGTACCTCATTTCCTATGAACTGGATTATCTCTTCATAAATTGTGGGCAACAGCTAAGATAAGTTGAGCCCCTTCCTTTGCTACCATATATGGCAGGCGGATCTGTGAGTACTGGAGACAAGCAAGTAATCAGTTTCAGAAACCCCCTCCCCTACCACCAGAAAGAAAGAAAGAGAGAGAGAGAGAGAGAGAGAAGAGAAAGAAAGAAAGAAAACACAAGAAAACAATTTTCATGGTTTGGGAAACTAATCAGTCCCTTCTCTGCATGAAAGAGAAAGTCACACTTAGAAATCTGTTTGCTGCAATGAGTTTGAATGCCTCATACCTGGCTTGGTATTAAAACTTTATGTTGGGATTTGGAAGACTGCTTTCATCTAGTATTGAGTTAATTACTGGACAAGTGCATTAAAATGGGTTGATCTCAGGAAGTCAGCTAACAGCCCTTAGCACGCTCTTCTATATCAAAGCAATGACACTGAGCATCACTACAAACAGTTAAAAAATTAAGGCTTTTTTTTTCTCTTAAAATCTTTTCTGTCTCAAAAAGTTCTTTACAATGTGTGATAAACTTCTTTAAATAAGGTTTTGTCACATTTTCTTTAAAAGTTTCAATTAAACATGTATCTTTTAATGGGGGCAACCGAACCATATCATGGATGAAAAATAAAATCACCAGGTATCCAACAGAAGGGCCAGTGGGTAAATCAGGCTGCCTGGGCTGAGTGTAAAACGGATCTGTTCATTGCAGAACTCGGGGGATTGAAATAAAACCTCCAACACATGTCATCAATACATTTCTGCTTTAATAAACACAGCTTAAATTTCCCCTGGCATTTTTTAAAAATGCATATTAAAAAGAAGAACATGCACAACCCAGGCTAAGGACGAATCTTGAGCCTTCTCAAGTAGAAATGTGTTCAATTTGATATTTTTAGTGCTGTGTCTATGGAGAGAATGAAACTTGTGTTCCACCCCCACCTACAAATTTTTGTGCACCTATTGAAAAAATATGTAGATGTCCTTGGCCAGATAAAAAGACAAAAAGAATACTGCCTGCCTGCACAAACCATGACGCTCTCACTGCAAACCATCTAAAGACCTCTCTAATCAAAACAATTCACCAAGGCTGAGTGATGGTCTGAAAGAAAAAAAAAAAGAAAAAGATAAAATAACAAAGAAAATAAACCAAACTAACACATTTTTAACCTACATCTGTTGAAATACAATTTCTTACAAATAAACAAACAAAAACATGATGTTTTGATTAAATGTTTTTAATGATGCTTACTTTAAACATACATAAAAGAAAGACCCAATTATAGAATAAACATTGCCAGGGGAACAAAAGCTATACAATTTACCACAAATTCGCTCTTTCTTTCATTTTAGCATAGACACGACCTTACCTTTTATATGTTAAATGATTAAAGATTATACTATTTTTGTTTTGTTTTATTTTTAATTTTGTGGGCACATAGTAGGTATATATCTTTAATAGGGTACATAAGATGTTTTGATACAGGCATGCAATGTGTAATAATCACATCATAGAGAATGGGGCATTCATTCCCTCAAGTATTTATCCTTCGTATTACAAACAGTCTGATTATACTCATCTAGTTGTTTTAAAATGTACAATTATTATTGACGATAGTCACTCTGTTGCGCTATCAAATGGTAGGTCTTTTCATCTTTCGGTCCATTTTTTTGTGTGCCCATAAATCATCCTAATCTCCCCTGTATGCCCCACCCCACCCTCAAATGCACTACCTTTCCCAGCCTCTGATAACCATACTTTTACTCTCTATGTCCAAGAGTTTTTGTTGAGTTTTAGATCCCACAAATAAGTGAGAACATGTGATGTTTGTCTTTCTATGCCTGACTTATTTCACTTAACATAATGATCTCCAGTTCCATCCATGTTGTTGCAAATGATAGGATCTCATTCTTTTTATGGCTGAATAGTACTCTATTGTGTGTAAGTAACACATTTTCTTTATCCATTCATCTGCTGATGGACACGTTGCTTCCAAATCTTAGCTATTATGAACAGTGATTCAACAAATAAGGGAGTGTAGATATCTCTTCAATACACTGATTTCCTTTCTTTTGGGTAGATACCTAGAAGTGGAATTGCTGGATTATATGATACCTCTGTTTTCAGATTTTTTTAAGGAAAATTTTCTTTTTAAAGAAATTCTGATTTATCTTATGCCTGTAAACATCTAGTGTCAGCAACTGTCCAATAAATGATCAGCTGATAGATTTCAAGCCTTTTACGCACCAAGTAGGATCTCCAAGTATTCTATGTAAATAATTCAACTCATTTCTATGTCAACTACCTGCACTAATTTCAACATAAATTAAATTTTAAAACATAAAGGAAATTTTCCATGAAACTTGGACTTGATTCTTCAGTGACAGATTCCTACTAGATTAAGTTTCAAAAAGGTGTGCTCCTTTAAAGACTATCCTTTTCTTCGTAAAACTAATCCATCTACATAGAGTTTTGGCAACATAAAGGAGATTACTGTCATATTCTCAAAAGCTGCCTTGTTTCCAGAATCATAAATGTTCTTCATTGTTAAAATCAATAATACATTCCTTATGCACATTTTCTTGAACACATCAATTGTGTATGTTTAGATTTAACAAATACTTTATTCTAGCTTTTTTCACCTCTTTTGATTACTGGAGATTGTTCTGACACCATGGTGAAATGTATAAAGACAAATATTAAACGCCACACTAGACCAGGCCTGTCAGTAGCACTTTGGAGTGAGCTTTTCAATGCTAAGCCACCCGACAACTGAACAGTTCCTGCCAGACATAAAGTGGACTTGTATTCAGTTGACATTTCAGCACTTCTTTGGAACACAACCACTTTTTAGAAATACAAGGTTTTCTTAATTGAAAGTAGATTTTAAAATTATAGTAGTTGTTAAATACTAGGAGCTAAATTTTCACTTGCATGCAAAAGCTGTTATTTGGAGCTGAATTGGGCATGCAGTTTAACAAGCAACAGGAAATGTTTAAAATCACCACGATCATTATCCAGTAAAATTAAAATACCCAAACCAGAGGGCTAAGCATTATGTGGGAATTTGCAAGTGAAACCAGCATCATCATCAGGAACACATCTGGGTAGGTAAAACTGTTAGAAACACTGGGGTACCTGAGAAGGAGAAGAGCAGACCAGGCCGTCTCCAGCCTAAGGGATGTCATACTCCCTAAGGCTGCAGACATGGACTGGGTGGTACAGTGTAAGAGACCCATCTGCTCAGGTGAAAGTGACTGTGTGAGTGACCTTGTGGTTTGTGCTCATGTACACATGTATATGTAAATCCTATTTCCCCAGACTCTTTCCTGGACCTGTGGATAGGGTGGGAACAGACACAGAGTTTAAGACAGGGGTCCTGAACTGACAGCGGCAAACAAGTTAGCAGCCTACGAAGTAGTGGTAGGTGGAATAATGGCCCCCTAAAGATGTCCCCATCCTAGTCCTTAAAGCCTTTGAATATGCCACTTTACATGGCAAAATCGATTGTGGAGATAAATTAAATTAAGGATCTTCAGATGAGGAGATTATCTTGGATTATCTGGATAGGCTCAACAAAGAGGATAAAATGGTCCCCAAAGAGGGAGTCAAGAAGGTCAAAGTCAAAGAAGATGTGACAATGAAATCAGAGATCAGAGAGGAGAGAAGATGCTATATCACTGGCTTTGAAAATGGAAGAAGGAACAACAAGCCAAGGAAGGTATGTGGACTCCAGAATCTGGAAAAGACAAATGACTGATTTTTCCCTAGAGCCTCTAGAAGGAATCAGCCTTCTGATTCCTTCAAGGTGTGGACACCTTGGTTTTCCCACAAGCGAGATAAGTGACCTTCCGAAATGGAGATAAATTTGTGGAAACATGTTACAAGAACAATAGAAAATTAATACAGATGTTTTATCGAAGTTTAACGAGAGGCAGCTTGCATTCCAGCAGGAAACATTGAACCCGTGCCCACCTGGTATGCATGGTGGTGACCAAGATGGTATTAACCAGAGGTGTCCAATCTTTTGTGTTCCCTGGGCCACGTGGGAATAATTGTCTTGCTCACACATAAAATACACTAATACTAACAATAGTTGATGAGTTAAAGAAAAAAAAGTCACAAAAAATATCATAATGTTTTAAGAAAGTTTATGAATTTGTTTTGAACTGCATTCAAAGCCATCCTGGGATGCCTGTGGCCCACAGGCTGCAGGTTGGACAGCCTTGGTCTTAACATTCCCCACAGATTGACTAGAATTTTGACAGGTCTTTCCTTCTTCCTTCTTTTCCTTCTTTTTTTCTTTACTTCCTTCCCGTTTTTCTTCCTTCCTTCCCTTTTTTCTTCTCTCCTTCCTTCTCTCCTTCCTTTCTTCCTACCTTCTTTCCTTCCTTCCTTTGTTCCTTCCTTTCTTCCCCTTCCTTCGTTTCTTCCTTTCTTCCCCTTCCTTCCTTCTTTCCTCCCTCCCTACCTCTTTTCTTTTTCTTTCTTCCTTTCTTTCTTTTCTTCTTTTTTCCTTCCTTCTCTTTCTTTCCTCCTGCCTTCCTTCCTTCCTTCTTTCTTTCTCTCTCTTTCTTCTTTCTTTCTCTCTCTCTCTCTCTCTTTCTCTCTCTCTCTCTCTCCCCTTCCTCCCTTCTTTCCTTTCTTTCTTCCTGTCTTTCTTTTTTGAAACAGGGTCTTGCTCTGTCACCCAGGCAGAGTACAGTGGCACTGTCACAGCTCACTACAGCCTCAACTTCCCAGGCTGAAGTAATCCTCCCACATCAGCCTCCCAAGTACCTGGGACTACAGGAGTGTGCCACCATGCCTGGCCTTTTTTTTTTTTTTTTTGTAGAGACAGGGTCTCATCGAGTTACCCAGGCTGTTCTCAAACTCCTGGGCTCAGGGAATCCTCCCACCTCAGCCTCCTAAAGTGCTGGGATTAAAGATCACAAGTTTCTTTGTGATTTAGGCACTTGACTTCCCTTTTCTTAGATCACTCACTTAGAGAACTTGCAGTTGTAAATTCTTTCTCTACCTCTTTGACATGTAAGTCTTCTCCCAACCCAAGAATGTCTTTCTCAATGATTTGAGGCCATCCCTTTGAAATGTAATCATCAAAGGAGAAAGCACTCCTGTGTCACAGTGGCTGGGCAGGTAGCTGCATGACTTCCATAAACAACAATTAGCAAACACAAATGTCCTAACCATATTTAACAACCTCCTCCCTGATATCTTCCAGTACTTTTCAACTCACTCCAGTGCTTAAAGCTCTCACTTTCACCTTTTGTTTCAGTGGATTTGAGTTCAATCTCCGTTTTCTACTGCAATAGTCTTGAAATTCCTTCATTCTGTGCTACATTATTTTTCAACTTAATTTACCCTATTTAGTACACAGTGGACCAAAAATCTGTGTGTATATATTTTTTGAATGTGCAATGTTTTCTATGTCTTTGATCATTTTCTCTTTTCCATTGTTTCTCTGTCATTAAAGATCATGTTACATAGAGGGTGAATCTGCTCTATCTTCCTTCTACCATTTTCAGTATTTTCAAATATTATTTATATTTTTGGGAAGAGAGTTCCTTGACCTTATTTTCCAAATCATTTGTTTTAGCTTTAATACTATCTTTTACATTATTCAGTCTATCTACGAAATTTTAATTTAACAATTATAATTTTAAGTTAATTAAATAATTCTTATTCGGAGTTCTCTTTGTTCCAAATAATACATTCTCATTTGAATATTGAACTATTCTCGCATTTCTCCTTGTTAATCATAATTAAAATTTTTGTAGTAGTCATAAATTTTTTTTTAGGATCATCTTCTCTATGTTCGTTTATCTGTGTTTCCTCTGGCATCAGTTGTCCCATTCTCTGATCTTTGCCTTCTCCGTTCTATTGTTGGTTTTGCTCCACAGTGGAAATACTTTGTTATTGGTTTGTGGCTATTTGTTGGTTAGTATACCTATTAATATATTTTTCCTCTGCGGTCATTTTAGGTCTTTTACCCTAACAGAATTCTTCCTTAAATGGAAAGGCAAATGGCAGGCTATGTGTATGTTATGGAGTATGTGAGTGCAAGGTAGACAGGAAGGCCAGAGACTCTCTGGCAGTGCAGAATTTTAGTAAATTTCTCTTCTGGTAATATTCTTTTTTCATATTCCACTCCATGTTTACTTGAGGGTGCAGCATTACTTCTATCTTGATTTGTTCCTCTCCTACAATGACACAGAATCCTCTTCACCTGGTGGCTTACTTTTTGCAAAAAAGAGATGATCAGCCACCACAATCTGTGAATGCCCGGGAGAGAGAGAAAATGGTACCAGCTGGGCCCAATCTCTCTGATTGCACTCTGGTCTACACTGGCTCTTTCTGTAGTGACTCTAAATTTGGAGCGTCTCTAGGCTATTTCTAGTAAGACTTACCTTATTCAGCTACTTTTGACCAGTGGATCACTCCTCTCGCTTTTCTTCATAATTCTCATTTCAGTCTTCCAAGATTTCCTTAAAATCCTCAAGCACTGCCTGCTTCCCTTCTTATTTTCCAGTACGATTATGCTATCAGTGGTGTGTGTGTGTGTGTGTGTGTGTATAAACATATATATACACATATAAACATATATACATACATATAAATATATAAACATATATAAACATATATATAAACATATATACAAACATATAGATACATATATAAACATACATATATGTTTATTGGGACTTGGTGGAGGGGATGGTAGACCCACATGCTCAATTTGTCATTTTATACCTAATTTTCTGTTCTTAAAATGTTCTTTAAAATACTCCCACCAGATTGAGCTTTAGCCCCACCCCATCCCCAACACACATGCAGTCATTTATTTATCTTCTTTCTCTCTTTTCTGCTCTTCAAAAATAAAAATACCCAAGCAAAAATAAAAAGAAAAGTCTCCCTATTTCTTATGCCAAGAAATTCAGCTTTCTTTATCCCCTGTCTTCAGCCCTGGATCTTTTCTGAAGATTCTCTTGTACACTTAAATGAGTCATCTACTAAGCATCTCCCTCCACTCCCTGTCCCTGATCCCCATCCCTAACTTCCTTCACCAGTTTCTGCTAAGGGGATAAGATGATATAGAGCTCTATCTCCACACTGGTACAAGTTACAGCATCTCTATTCGAGGACAGAAACAGCTACAAGTAGTTTGAGCTTTAAATATCTTTCTTTCCTATTACATTTTATTAAACTACACATAAAAATCATATAGGCAGCTTTATATTCATAATGGGGGAAGAAGTGGTTGTAAAAATACAGAGGAAGAAATATGTTGTTTGATTTCTCCTTTATCTTTTCCAAACACATAGGCTCTGGGCTCTTTTTTATCATAACAATATCCATGTTCTGTTCTGACTAAAGAGTCCAAAGAGTTTAAGGCAAGTGAGTGATTACCATGCATTAGTATCATTTTCCTCTAAGAATTGTTCAGTGGACCTGGATCCACCTAAAAATGAATATTCCTATGTACTTTCTCAATGGGTAGAAAACAGTAAGAGTGAATAATCACTTTGTCAACAGCTACTAAACTTATACCACCAGGTGAGTGGACTGAGGATGGCAACTGGTTGGAAATATATATCCCACTTACCAACTAGGGTAATAAAGTATTTTCCTCTTTTCATACAGAAAGCAACATTGTTGGGGCCCTTCCAGAGGAAAAAGGGCCATATCAATTAAAATCACTCATCAACTTGAGCTGGCAGCCCAAAATCCATCCTTTTTTCCCCTTTCTTTTCTCTTCTTTCTTTCCTTCCTTCCCCTTCCCCTTTGTCTTTTCTTTCTCTGTCTCTCCCTTCCTTCCTTCCTGAAAGTCGAAGATCAGTCAGAACAGTCAAGTCCTGGTGAGGGTTCTCTTCATGGCTTGCAGATGGCCATCTTCTCACTGTGTCCTCACATGGCAGAGAGGGAGAGAGAGAAAAAAAAAAAGAGAGAGAGGAGACAGAACTTTCTGATATCTCTTCTATAAGGGTACTAATCCCATCATGAGATCCACCCTCAAAAATCTTACCTAAACCTAATTTTCTCCCACGGGTTTCATCTCCAAATACCATCACATTGGAGGGTAGGGCTTCAACATAGGAATTAAGAGAGAAGACAGGACACAATTTAGTCCATAGAAGGATCTCCAGTAGGGATGTGGAGCATAAATTTGAAAGAAGCAGTGGATGCTGGAAAAATCTGGGAGGGCATTTATTAAGTGGAGTTAAGCAAGGCAAACCAAGACAGTGTCAGCATGGGGAAAACGAGATTAATTTTATAGATATTTCTGAGCTAGAAGCAACAAGTTTTGTTTTGTTTTGTTTGACATGAAGAATGAGGAAAAGCAAGCATTTAAATATAAGACAAGCTTTAATGTACTGGCTTTAGCTTTTCACCTCCTGGTGGAGTCTCTAAGCTTGCTTCACCACAGCATTCAGTTTTCCACTTCTTAATAGTAACTATTTAGACTCAATCACAAATTCTGTACCTTTTGCTTAGCCTTTTGCCTTCAAGCCTAAATAAATGCAGCAGTATTTTATGTTGAAGAAATAAATCCTTTGGATCTCAAAGAAGAATGCCCAACATAATTGATTTCCCTTTGCGTGGGCTTAGAAATCGTCACTGCTTGTGCCAAATCCCGTACATCATGAGCAGGGCCCTAGCAGTCTCGGGAAGTCAGCCTATGTCAGCCAGGAAGATAGATTGGGAATCTTGGCTTGTCGACTCTTTGTTGGATTTTATGTGCCTCTTTATAGGTTGAGAAAATGCAATGGGGCTTTCAGAGGCCAAGAAAAGTCAGGAAGAGCATGAAACCTCAACAATTTAGTGAGGTCATCGGAGTGTTCATAGAAGGAGAAATGAGAAAAGATGCAGACGATTAAGTTTGTATAGAAGAGGGAAAGAACAGTGAAAGAAAAGCAAGTCTGATGAGGTAGCAGAGTCAATGACATAGGATGAGTAGCCTCTGGTGAAGAGTGGGTTTATTTGTATAAGGAAAACTTATCTAAAGTGTATTTATAAGGAAAATTAGCAGAGGATTACAAAACACATATTGGCCACTCCAGTGATGTGCTAGCAGTGCAAAGAAATACAAAAGCAGTTGGAGATATGAGCCCTCCCACCAAACACATTTACATTTTATTTTCCTCTTTTCAGCATTTCCAGTCCCACTTGTCTTCTCTCTTTTTTACAAATCATTTCAGAATGACATCAAAATACAGAATGCCATGAGAACACTTTAAAATGTTTTGTATTTCTCTTCCCCCACACTTTATATCCTATAATTTAGATCTCTTGTTAATACATGCATGGATATGTATGCCTCTTTTAATGCATTTATCTTAACTGTAAGCTTCATACAAGCAGAGATTAAGGAAAGTGCCTCCAACCCCTTCTAAGTGCCTAGCACAGTGCCATGTGAACAGTGACATCTTAATGTTAATTGGTATTCAGTTCTGGCTGAGATGACTGCTAAATAATAATTTCAAGCTGTGTGCATTGCTATTTGGATCTCCACAGCAGTAATATAACTTGGGTACTTATTTTAGTCCTGAACTCTTCATTTATACAAAAAGCAAAATATGAATCCCAACAGATGAATCCTAACCCTGAGACCACTTTTTTAATACTTAGTTGACCCTTGTACAAAGCATCCCTATTCCATTGTACTTTCTTTGACCCTTCCATCTCATTAAATTTATGCCTCTAGCAGGTAATAGAAGTACATTCACTTAATTTAGTTGTATTATTTTCTATTAAAACATTTATACTTTATTAAAAATTAATTGTATAATTTAAAGGGATTATTTTTATTAGTACATTCAACTCAATTAAGTAGGAATTTAATACCTACTGTGTGTCAGTATTTTGTTCTTATGATGGAGAAACAGAAGTCATGATAGAATTTGGTCCTTAAAATTCCAGTAGGGAGAAAACAAGATATATACAGACACACAAACAAAGTTAAATATCAGTATCAAGTGCTGTGCAAAGAAGCACCAAATGCCTCTTCTATTAGAATTGTATAGAATGTAGATTTTACCATGAGCCAATAAAAGCAAGAAGAATTCAGGTACCATGAATGTGGTGGCATTTGAGCAGAGAAAAAAATCAAATAAGTGGAGAAGAGAGATTAGAGGATTCTGGGGGGTCAGGGTGGAGAAGAGGTGGAGAAGCCAAAACAAAGGAAAAGAAATACATAGAGCCTGCTCAGAGGCCTATGAGGTTCCAGACAGCCTTGGCGGCCTGAAAGGCTTGGGAGAGAGCAGGATAGGCTGTTTTGTATTTCTTCAGATAGGCTGAAGGATGGGGGAGCCAGAATATAAAAGACTTCAAATGTGGACTTATTTTCAGTTCTCTTCAAAAAAATCAAGTAATCCCAACCTCCTAGTGTAAATAATTCATTCCTCCATCATGAGACTATTGTTGCAGGTACCTATAGTACAAAAGTTTCAGAGCAGAATACAGTGATTACTCTGCTAAGGTTTGGAGTCAGGCATACCCTGCTCTTCTACTACTCACAAGTTATGTGATATCAAGCAAATTACTTAAACTTGCTGAACCTCATTTTCTTTACAAAATAAGGATTGTATTATCTATCTCAGAAGTACGTTGTAAAGATTAAATTAAATTATATGATGCATGTAAAGTTCACAGCCCGATGCTTAACACTCATTCAATAAATGCTGGCTGCTATTGTGGCTATGATTATTATTCCTTCTTGGTGACCCTGGAAAAGCGACCTAACTTCCAAGAGCTTCAAACACCCATTTCTTCAGGCTATTATTGAAATCAACATTGAGCATCATTAGGTGTTCAGTAAATTATGACTATTTCCATTATCTAGTTACAATGTTTACTATCATTGCTTCTCCATTATCTATCTCATTGATATATAATTGCATACTATGTATTAAATAGTTATTTAATAATGGTTTTATATTATTGAGTGACTTCTATATAAAATTCATTGTGTGGTGGCTACTGGGTATATATATATATAAAATATATATATTTAAATTTTAATTTAAATTAAAATATATATTTACTATATATAGGGGTGTGTGTGTGTGTGTGTGTGTAGACCTTACAGTCTGTCACAACTACTCAATTCTGTTGTTAGAATATTCCTATTCTTGAGAAATACTTGATCTGCCAAACTGTGCTAAGATCAGACATAAATATCTAAATCAGAATATACATTTTGTTAGGGCAGTATATACAGATTTCATAGAAGGCGGTAACTAACTCAGCGGGCTGATCAAAAAAATTATTATAACAAAAATATTTGGAACTACCTTTAATTAAAGCTAAACTTCATTTAAAAGATTAATTTGGTTATTTATTCATTCAATAAAAATCCATTAATAGCCACCATATGCCGGGCACTGTCCTGGGTGCCTGGAATGTGGCAATAAATAGAATAGACTAAGACCTGACTCAGACGGAGTTTACATTCGAGTGCAGCAGGCAATATACAAATAAATACATACATTCTTAATATAATGTCAGTTGTTTTAAAGAAAAAGAAACAAAATAAAGGAATAGAGTGGATACAGTGAGTACTCTTAGGATGGTTAGGTAAGACTCCTTTGAAAAAGTGACATTTAATAGTGACCTAGGAGCATAAGTCATGCATGTACCTGGGGGAAGAATATTACAGGCATAAGGACAGCAGGTGCAAAGTCCCTGAGGACAGTACCTTATGTGTTTGAGGAAATGTACTCACAAGTACTTCCTATACTATACCATTGCTTAAAAACATTAAGTGTGAAGACATATTATCTCATTTAATTCTCCCAGCAACTTTATAATGTATGTAATATTATTATTCTCATTTTACAAATGTAGAATTTAGCTCTGAAGAGGTTAAGTAACCAACCCAAGGTCATAGAGCCTTTAAATGGGAGCACTTGAACCCAGGTTTGTCTAACTCTAAAGCCAAGGCTCTAAATCATTGTATTATGCTGCTTTGAAGGGCATCTACAAATTGCACAGATGCAGAAAGATAAAACGCAGAGGACTATATCTCTAATGTGGGATGTGTTTGGACAACAGCAAAATTTCTAATTTGTCTTTATGAGCCATTAGACAAGATAATGTACAAAAAACAGGTTGGGAACACATTGTGGTAGGCCAAGAATTCCAGGCAGAAGAGTGTGTTCTTAATCCAATTGGTAAAAGGAAGCCATTGAAGAATTGTGGTAGTGAAATAGGTGGATCAGTGCTTTGGGAAGATCAGCCTGGCAACAGTGAGTGTGATGGATTTGTGTAGGGAAGGCTGGAGGCAGTGGAATTAATTCAGTATTCATTGCATTAGACCAAACAAACTTCAATGAGAAATTAAACCAGCGTGATTGTTTTAGGAAGGGACAAAAGAGGAGGCAGAATCTGTATACTATGACAACTGACTGACATGAGGAAGATAAAGAATTCAAAGATGACTGTGAAGTTTTAAGCTTGGAAGAAGAACATTGTGACCATAAACAGAAAGAAGAAAGTGGAACTGGCTTTGGGACAAAAGGAGAAACCAGGGTTAAGGTATGTGGCAATGACTCTGGCAGAGGGAAAGGTTGATCAATGACCTAGGAGATGGGACTAGAGATGTATAACAGGAAGTTGTCTATAAATAAGTGACAGCTGGCATTAGATGAGATGATAAGATCGTTGAAGCAGGAGTATGAAACAAATCATAAAGGGCCTGAGACCAGAAACTTTAGGAAAGCCTATGTTTAAGGGAGAGAAGGAAGAGAAACTGATGAAGTGTCTAAATGCTTTACATATACCCACCCATGAACAATGAGTTGCCATGGGTAGAGTACCAAGAAATGAGAAATATGTCTATAAATACCTACTGATATGGCTGCCACTGGGGTGGGTGATGGAGGGTGACAAGGAGGGTATGGCTGTGCATCCAGGGCTCTGAAACCTCACACTGCAGCCACACCCTGTGCTCGAATTAGAGTAGTTCTACTTTCATGTTCTATGTAAGATTTCATTAGGAAAAAACAATGGGGCTCTGCATGCTAAAAATGTGATGAAGTCTGTCAGCTTAGTATTTGAGGAAGGAATGACCTCATGCGCAAAATTTTCCAGTGGTAAGAAAGAAGGAATGATCAAGATTAAGGGAACATTCACAAATGGATAAGCAGCAGGAGGAGTTATTGGATATTTATGGAGGAAAAAAGGTATGAATGGCTTTTAGGATTGCCCCCTCGAGGTTAGTGGTCATGAATTTGAAGTGAGAGCTGTCAACACGTCATTACCTACTCTGCAATATCCCAGGAAAGCAAATATGAAAAGGTGTTGCCTGTAACCTTAAGGAAGGAAAGGAATTGGATCTTACTCTTTACATATTATCTTGCTTAATCTTCATTACAATATTATAAAGTGAGGATTAAATATAGTGTTGCATTTTATATATAATTATACATACGTGTATACATATGTGTGTGTATGTATATATACTCAGTCATGTGCCAAATAATGGTGTTTTGGTCAATGGTGAACTGCATATATGATGATGGTCTCATTAGAATGTAATGCTTTATTTTTACTGTACATTTCTATGTGTAGATATGTTTGGGTACACAAATTCTTATTGTGTCACAACTGCCTACAGTACTCATTCAGTACAGTAAAGTGCTGTACAGGTTTCCATATAGCTTAGGTATGCTTTATGATGTTCACTCAATGACAGAATCACCGAATAATGCATTTCTCAGAATGTAGTCCCATAGTTAAATGATATATGACTGTATTATGGTAGAATATGCAACTTACAGAGAGCCACTCTACTCAAATGAAGGACAGATCGGGAATTCAAATGCTGATGTATTTGATCCCAAATACATCAACTGACTCTTATGACATATCAATGGTTTCATCATCACCTATTCATGAGCCTTTAAATTGAGCCATGTTCCCAAGGTGTGGGGGTTAGTAGCTCAGCCACAGCTGATAGGCTATATTGTGTAGGTTTTCACATTTTCTAATCACGGCACAGTTTTAATTAGGAACTCAAATTGCTGGTGACCTATTTAAGAATCTTATAGAGTTTTTTTTTGAAAATGTAGAAAACTGTATATTATATATTATCATGTTGATTTCATTTGATTGCTCTTCATCACTGGGTTACCATTGAAACAGAATAATTAGCTTATTTGACTATGTTTCTTTATATTTTCAAAACTGGAATATTCTCGTGTTCCAGTAAATACTTCATTTTTCTTTGAGACCAACTTAATGTTTTGTGAAGTCACATCATCTACCATTAACTTGTAGAAAGTCACTGAGTAGTATCGATTTAACCCATATGGCAAGACTTGCTAGGCTCAGTGTTCCATCTGACAGTGTAGCCTTAACAATACAAAATATATCTATAATTTTAATAAGGTTGTATAACTGGCATGTTGAAAGAGAAGCACTCAATGAGTGAATCATGATGCAATTTCATTCCTCCCCCACTATTCTTCAAACCTCCTTTGGAAATCACTTATTTCCAGGCAGGTCACTTAACACTCCTGATCCTTTTTAGTCGCAGTGTCATTCCAGGCACTAAAATGACCAGTCCCTTTTAATGTAATACTCTAATTTGAAATTTACTTCCAGGTTAAGTCTTCCATTTTCCCAGCTAGGGTTTGTCTCTGGCCTGAAAGCCTTAGGTGGGGAGTGTGTAATATGGTACTTTCTTCTTTCTTCCATTGTCTGTCTTCCTCTGATAGTGAGAGCTTCAAAAACTTCTGGGTCCAGCCTCAGGGGAAGAAGGAATCAGAAGGCAAGGAAACAGTCTTACTTTGTATAAGGGTGTGGGGAATCCCTGGATACAACTCTGTTTTTCTAAGCAGGCTCTTGTAGGTTCTTTAGAAAACAAAAACGGAGCCCCTCAGGTAAAGGCAATGCTGTTTTTCTGACTTTAATCATTCAGTCATCCACTCCTGCCCTCATGAGCATCCTACAATTCAGAAATTGTAGGATACGGTGTCTTGTTTTGCTTGCCTTGCTTTTCCTATTCAGGTCACCTTGCTCTTGGCTGGAAGATGGAAGACCTTCAAGGTCTCCTTTAAAACTATTTTGGGCCAGCCTACTCCCACGGACCACTTGGTCTATGGGAAACTCATGCACCCCTATGCTAGTCCGGTGGAAGTGCAGCTTACTCACTCCCAGCGCAGCCTTTCTCCTCTTTGCTCTTCCACCCCAAGCCAAAACTCTGTGGACATATTTCAACCCTCCTGGAAAGTTCCCTCAATAACTTGATTACCTCTGTAAAGAATGAATGAATGAATGAATGAATGAATGAATGAATAATAAATTTAATTTAAAAATGAAACCGAAAGTCCTCTCAAAGCTTATGTCACTTGCAGGAGGAGGTGAAACTATGGCACTCCAAAAACTCTTTCCACAACATTCTCACTCTTCTCCAACCTCTTCCACTTACAGAGACTAGAGGTGAGAGATTGCTGAAGTTGTCTGGACTAGTCTCATGATCTTTTAACATGTCCTGATTAAGTGGACTAGCTCTTTGGTTTAGGGCATAGAATAACAAGGTATCTTTGTATTGTTCTCAGTCTGTGAGGCTTTGGATAAAACAAGGATAGAACAAGTCCCATTTTATCATCTTGTCAGATATAAAAATATTGTGGACATTGATAACCATTTGATAGCACACTTTGGAAGGCTCGTGGCATCCTGTTTAAAAGGTTCCTTTCTGCTTACTGTGGCAAGTCTTTGTAAAAACATCCATTTCTATTTTGATGTCTTTTGCAACACCTTTGTCTCACACTTATTTTGCCTCCTTGTTCCCAATGACTTCTGTTTTCATGTCACTTCCACATTTCTTAGATCTTAGCATAAGTAATAGTTTTTGACCTAGAGATGACATATTTTCTAAACAACCTCAAACTCATTTCACTATTTTCAGCACTCAACTGAAGGACTTGCCTCTTTTGTACATAGACAACGATTAAAGCAATTGGAAAAGACTTTCCATAAACTCCCACTACTACATCTACCTACTTACCTACATCTGTGTCCAGATGCCCTGCCTTTTCTTCTGTTCCTAGAAATGAATTGTTAGTGTTCCCATTAAGGCCACCACTGCCAGCACCCCACCCTGCACAAACTCACACTTGTGCTTAAGATCTGATCCCTTATCCACTTAAGGATATCTCTACAGCAAATATTTTATCTAAATCATTTGTTTTTCTATTTTTTTTTTCAACATTACAGACATGGTACTGAATCCATCATGTCAAAAAGAAAAAAAAAAAAACACAAAAAACAAACTATCCAAAAATGTTTCTGCTCAGTATTCTTTTCTAGTTAAAATTCTGTCTTTGTTCTCTTTCCAAAGGAACTCTTCAAAAGTTATCTTTATGCATTGTTGCCAATTCTTCCTCTGTGGTTTTGCCTTGATCCCAGGTTTTTGTCCCTTCCATTCCAGTGAAATAGCCCTTATCAAATCACCAAAGACCTTCAGGTTGTTAAGCTCGTTGCTCAGTTGTCAGCCCTTGTCTTACTCCAACGATCTGGAACATTGAATTTAAAGTATATTACCACCTCTTTTTTGAAAGAAAGAAAATGAAGGAAACTTCATCCATGGCTTCTCAGGCCCCTCTTCGTTGGCTCTCCTCTTACCTCACTGGCCACTTCTACTCACCTCCCTTGCTGGCTCTTTTCTTTCTTTATTTTATTTTTTAAATATCCTTGGTCTTAAATGATGAAAAGTCCCAGGGCTCTTTCTTTAAACTTATTTTCCATCTACACCCACACCCTTTGTGATCAAAACAAATCTCAGGGTTATAAACCTATGCTGATAACCTATACTGGTAACTACCAACATTACATCTCCAGCCTGGCTCCCTCTCCTGAACAACAGATTCATCTATTCAACCACCTATTTCATATTTCAACTAGGATATCTAATAGGCATCTTAATCTCAACATGTCCAAGATAGAATTCCTGCTTTTTCTCCAAGACCTGCTCCTCCTGTAGTCATACCAATTTCAGTAAATGTGACTATCCTTTCAATTTTCCCAGACTAAAAACCATGGAATCATTTCTGCCCCATCCCTTCCCTGTTGATTCTACCTTTTAAGAATAGATAACTTCTACTTAACATGAGTAAGCGTTCCTGCGCATCAGATGTTCTGCACCAAAACATGAATCAGAAGCCTATTTCACATTATTTCAAGTGAGAAAAATACAGTGAGTTACATCAAAACAAAAGTCCCCAACTAAATTTCTAGAGGATACCTAAAATACAGTAAACGTTGTTAGATTTTTCATGTTAGAGTTGTTAGATCTTTCATGGTAAATAATATTTATCCAAAATATGCAGGCAAAATATACAAAGGTACAATAGAAAATAGACAATACTCTAATACATACTTACCAAGTGAGTTGGACACTTGAGGCTTGGCAAATGTTGAGAAGGAAAAAGGGTAAAAGATTAAAGTTATCATTGTCACTTACTTTAGAAGGTGGTGGTACTGACAATTTGGGTAATGAATGGGCAATTTCAGGCAAGTTATCAAACTCAGAGGAACTAGTAGAGATTCTCTGTCATTTGGGTATTTGTAGAGATCTTTGAAAAGTCAAAACTTGAACAACAGATTTGATATGTTTAGATAAAAAATGCAAAATCGATTTTTATTTACCTTTCCATTATTTTTTGCACAGAGCTATAAGGGATTGGATGCTTTAAAATGTTAAGCTTCTCATCTTATCATCCTCATGTTTAAAGATAATGCTCATCATTCCTGCGAAATGTGATGCCGTTAGGCCTCACAGCATATGCAAAATCCAAAATGCACATCCCTTTTTTTTTTTTGCCAATTTGTTGTTATTCTAATATCTACACATAATTCTGGACTTCTAGCAACTATTTTTCAGTTTCAAGTTTTCTCCTGCATATTATATTTTTAAATGTTTGTGTGTTTAGGACACAAGTATTAATTTTTCCTATATTAGTAGTCTTAAAAATGTATTGAGAGAGTTGTATATGAGTAATATGAAATGTGGGTAATTAGACAAACAAGAGGTGTTCTTATTTATTAGAGAGATTTTATATAAGATATGCCTGTATATTCAAAATCTAAGCACTTTAACAGTGCTATCAACCTTTTTCCAAGAGCCCATCCCCACAGCCTGGATCTGCCCTGTAGCTGTTTTCCTTACTTGCTTCCTAGCATGTAATCAACACAGAAGCCCAAATGATCCTTTTAAAACATGAGTCAAAGCATGTCACTTCTGTGCTCAAAACTATGTAATTAATCCCATTTACTCAGAGTAACAGCCCAAGTCCTTCAAGAACCCATTGAGGCCAGGCGCAGTGGCTCACGCCTGTAATCCCAGCATTTTTGGAGGGCGAGGCGGGCTGATCACGAGGTCAGGAGATTGAGACCTTCTTGGCTAACATGGTGAAACCCTGTCTCTACTAAAAATACAAAAATTAGCTGGGTGTGGTGGTGCATGCCTGTAATCCCAGCTACTCGGGAGGCTGAGGCAGGAGAATCACTTGAACCAGGGAGTCGGAGAAATGCAGTGAGCTGACATGGGGCCGCATCACTTCAGTCTGGCGACAGAGTGAGACTCTGTCTCAACATAAATAAATAAATTAATTAATTAAAAAAATAACTCCCTGACTTCTCTCCTGCTGTTCTGCCCCTCACCACTCTACTGGAACCACACTGGTCTCTTTGCTGGTCCTTGAATGGTCCAAGCAAAAGTCTGCCTTGGAGCTTTTGCACTTGCCTGGAACACTCTTCCCTGCATTATCTACTGGCCTTCCTTGCTCCTTTCTCACTAAAAGGCTTTCCGTGACATTCTATATTAATAGTAGTGGCATTCCCTCCTGCAAACTCCTTTGTCCTTTACCCAGCTTATTGTTTTTGACAATACTTATTGTCAGCTGATATATATAAAGGGGAACCTACTAATGTTTCACTCTCGACAAAACACTTTGAGATTGAAAAGGGCTCTATTTATAACTCTGCTGAGTTTCCAAGTTTATTTTCTGTTGCTTCCTAGGAGAATGGAAGCTCCAGGAGGGCAAGTAGTTAGTTTTACTGACAGCTGTATGGCAAGATTTCAAAACATCTGAGACATAGGAAACAACAAAAAATGTATTAAATGAGTGACTAAATCAATGAAGGAGTGTGTTGGTTTGTATTTATTCTATTTAAAACAGAATTATGAAGAATGATCTGTGAATTTCTCCCCAGGGAGCATCCTTCCCTCTCCAGATGTCCATACTTTCTATGGAGGAAATTCAATATGGAAGATTTTTTTCCCAGGAAACACAAAACCGGCAGTTTTTACTCAAAATAAGGCTGTCAATCTTATTCTAATCTAGAGAAATTTAACTGAGACATCCTAAGTTAGAATCCCATTTAAAATGCTAGCCCAATATATACCCATCTTTTAAGTGGGTAAATTAATATGGTTTACTATAAAGAATTTCTTACAAATTCAGCGTTTTGTGTTACATGATTTATTAAAGTATAATTTTCATAAGGCAGTGTTACTTTACAAATTCTTAGTCCTCTGGTTTAAGCTCTAGTATACTACATACCACTAAAGTCAAAAATCCTTTACTCCTCATCTCAGTTTCAGAACTGAAAATCATATTATGTTTATTGATCCTGTAGCCTCCATCAAACAGCTGCACAAAGCTATTTGCTCCTCTTTAAAATGCACAAAATCCTAAACCTGTTCCCTCTCTGTAAGTAATGAATGAAATTTACTAGATGGAAACTAAATGATCAGAGTTTAAATAAGACCACCATTTTATCTAGCATATTTTGTTTGGGCACAAAAGACTAAGATTGAAATGCTTAGGTACAATTACAGTAGATTTAAAAAGAATAATCATATACTTCACCTGGCCTGGATTTAAATTGAATATTTAATCCTGTTAGTAGTAGAAGTTCATTAACCTTACTGGACTTTGTGCAGTAACAGCACAAATCACTGCCTTTTCCTTCTCTGATGCTTGCAGTATTTAAAATATAATAGGACATTTTTATAACCAAAGACATTCAGAAAGACAGAAAAACACAAGTAAACAAGAAAAATGATCCTAAATATATTATGATGTTATTCTATGAAATGTTTTAATCTTAATAAAAGAAACGTTTTAAGCAGTACTGCCTAGGCAACTGTGCTTTTATTTTTTATTTCACTATGAAGCAGCTCTGAAGTCTTATTATTGTATATATGTGCACGTAAGGCTCCTCAAGTCTTTGAGATGCCATTTCCAGAAACAGTTTAAAGTACCAAACAGATGGAGTACAACAAGGTGCATTCATTTAAAAATGCACACAAATATATGTGAGCATCTGCCCAATTTTGTGGAAATTTTTCTGAAGCACCATAAATCTTCTCTATTTGTATTAGAATATGTGTGAATTTTGAAATTTCTTCTGAATAAAAAAAAAAGTTTTTTAAAAAGTTTATAGAATTTTATGAGTATCCTGATACATTGTATAAAAATTTTAAAAGATTATATTCCATTTATTACATTTCAAGAAAAGACTTGGAGATACCTAATTTCAGTAAAAAATGGTAAGTAATATGAGCTGCTACAATGTAAAATTCTCACTTATATAAACACAAACCATAACAATTTGTCTTCTACAGTTTTCCCACTACCTCAGTGGTATAATTGTTCTTTTATTAAGCTGCTCTAATCTTAGCCATTTGTTTTAATCCTTTTATTTGCATTACCACATCCAAACAATAGAAAATATTCTAACCTGGAAATACTAGGTTGCAAGGAATATACATCCGTGAAAATAACTTAGGAAGATCAGGAAAGAGGGTTGAAATAATGAAAAAAACATCTAATATATAACAGCTAATATTTGTTCCTCTCCAACTTTCACTTGTACATGATAGCTGTGATATTGACACTGATTCCAATGTTGTATTAGTCTTAGCTAAGGATCTAATCAATGACTGACAAAAGTTTCTATCTCACAGTTCCACTTCTCATCAAAGAGAATCTGATTTGTTGCTGGTCAACCTTTTTATAATCCAACCAGATAATTACAGTAATCACATTGTACACCAGGTTTCCCCTTTACAGAGACTCTGTGAAGTTCAGATTCTATAGACACTTCTAGAAAGAGACACAACAAGTTAAATGAATATCTCCAGAATACTGATCTTATTGAAACAATGGCAATACTCTCATAAAATATTCCTATAAAATATCTGCTTAAGTTTTATAAGTAGATTCTTAATCTGAAAGACTAGCTTTCAAATTTTTGTGACTCAACACAAAAAGTAATTGCAGACACTTCCTACAACTTACACAGCATATACAAAGATTAACAAGTTATTCTAAGAACACATTATAACACAAACAGAAAATATGAATTTAAAGGATGAAATAAAATTTTGATATAAATGAGTGTTTATTAATTTCCCTACATATCCATGATGAGACCACCTTTCCAGAATATTTTGGAAATTTACTTGATTAACAAACCCATATATTATACTTGAGCTCTGTCAAGCACTATTCTAAATGTTGTTCAGACAGTAACTCACTTAATTCTCATAACTACTCAATGAGAAAGGCACTGTTATTATTTCTGTTTCATACATAAGGAAACTGATGCATCAAAGGTTAAATAGTGTGCCCAACATCACAAAACCAGTACGTGAAACCACAAAAATTTTAATACTGGTACTATTGTAACTACTACCCTATGCTTCCTCTTGGGAATCACCTACTTCAAGAGTCACAGTGACTCCTCTGTCATAAAACCAATCCACAATTCCCAGGTGCCTCCATGGTCTTTCTCACATACCTCTCCATAATTTCAGTTTCCTTTCTTTATTTTACCCTGTTTCACACGCTGTTCCACTCTGTTGCCCCTTGTCTCATTAGAAGTAAATATCTCCCACATCATTGACAAAGAAACTGATGAGATCTCCAACAGTCAAATTACCGCAGGGAAAAAGCAATTGTAGAAAATCCTCATGTATATCACCGTAATGATAAACATGGAGACATTCCTTGGTGGATTGGTCTTGGCATGTGTATTAAGAAGAAACCCAGTGGGCAATATCTCGGGCAGCATCTATTCTGTCTTTCCTGACTATGCTGTCTCAAGGGCAACTTAGTGTGAGTTGCTCAAGATATTTTTTCTTTCTCCCAAGCAAAAATGAGCTTGATAATTCACGCATGATGAGATGTCAAACTAATTATAATTTTGCTTTCTCTGTTTTCAAAGTAGAAAATATGTCAGAGTAGCTTCAGAAATGGTTAGATGTAACAAAGGCCCCTTGTTGATCACCAGAAGAGTTCTGGGAGTACGTTTTCCATATCTATTGTTTTTTTGTCTTTATGCCATGCCTGTTACTTTTTGTTCTTGACATTACTTCTCTCTCCTTGTGAGTTATAAGACTAAGTTGCTTTAAGAAAATAACATTTGTTGTTATAAGTGTTTCCATGGTCATCTGCAGAGATCCATGTTTTACTTTGAAAGGGAGTAGGCAATGATTTCAAACACTGAGTTATAAGTACCTAATCTGCCCCATTAGGGTTCCCTACTCTAGAGGATATTGAATATAATTATTTTACTGTCTAACAACCTTCAATTATCCTCATGTCGTCTGGAGCCTGCTTTTATTTTCTTTGTATATCTTTTCATCTTTTCTACCTAATCCTGAAAACATCTCTCTTAGTTTGTAATAGAACATAACCATATGTTGATTTGAGAGGAACTTGAGAAGGCAAGAGCCACTTTCTGGTAGTTTCCTAAATAATTTTTATGGCTTTTTACTCAAATGCTCTGGTTCTGACTCTTCCCTTGAGTAACCTTTATGCTACTCT
The DNA here is from genome assembly GCF_003255815.1 of Theropithecus gelada. Taxonomy (NCBI): domain Eukaryota; kingdom Metazoa; phylum Chordata; class Mammalia; order Primates; family Cercopithecidae; genus Theropithecus; species Theropithecus gelada. The sequence goes on along the minus strand of NC_037668.1, from coordinate 126,430,571 downwards.
TCCTGCCCTATGAAGGAAAGAAACACCTCAAAGTTGTGGAATTCATTGAAATATCAATTGAGGCAAGGAGTCTTTATCAGAGTTCTCAAAGTTTATAGACTTTCTGAGTTTTCAGTTAGCCTATACGACTGGAATTGAGCTTCTCAAGTTAACAGAGGACTTATACTAATCTAAGTAGAGAGAAAAGTCACAAAAGGCACTGCTTCTGCCCAAGGGAGATCAAGCCTTCTGCTTGCATTTCAGAAGATACAGCACATTTGGGGGAAAAAAAATAAGCCAGAAAGGTCAAGAAACTGATAGCTTTAAGAACTTGCCCATAGGTTTCAAGACTTCTCCACTGTTTTCCCTGTAGGAGTTCAGCAGCAATGGAAATAGTCTGTGAATAGGTATTGGTCTCAGATCTTTGACTCTGCAAAGAGAGAGTCCCAAGATGCCAAACACAGCTTCAGGGAAGGTTGTCTTTGATATGTACATAACATGGGAAGACAAGAGACATAATATGAAGTTCACAATCCGTTCCATACTAATATAGTCCTACAATAAGCAGTAAACAGAAAATGAATTGTGGGAAGACCACAGGGAAGGAGGTTTGTCAGGAAGTAAAGCTCTGGGGAAGTGGCAAAACTGGAAGAAAGAAGAAAAGGTGGCTGCAATAGAATGGAAACAATGGAAATATGTTCTACTTCAAGGCAAAGTTGTTGAGTTTTAAGAGAAAAAGAGGCATGAATTTTAAAGCCTGCAGAACCAGTCCCCAGACATCTGAGTTGGTCAAATTCTAGTGCTCCTGCCTAGGATGCCAAAAGCACAATCCCGGGGGACTGGGAGGAGAGAAACTAGGAAGTATTTCTTTCAACAAGCACATCTCAGTGTTCAGACTTCCCACATGCAATTAGACTAACAGACTCCCCTTAACCCACTCATTCAATAAATATCTACAGAGTTTCTAATATATATGAGGCTCTGTGCTAAGTGAAGATACAACTATGAAGAGATGAGGTACCTGCCCTGTCCTCGGGCATCTCGTCATTCAGCAGAAAGATGAACATACAGAAAAATAGAAAAAGCAACTGTTCTAAGGAGCACTGGAGACTGAGAAAACAGACGGAAGGAATCAAGTTTCATAGATGATCGAGTATTTGCACTGAAGCTTTAAATATGATTACAAATGTCTTTCATTATTGAGAAATGAGACTGCATTTTTGTCAAAGGGACTAATATGTACCAAAGTACACAAGGATGAGAATGCCTGGCCTCTCCCAGAATACATGATGAAGACTCAAAGCTGTGAGAGAAGAGACAGAAGAACAAACCTGTGACAGTGTCAAGAAAAGGAGTGTTTGTCAGTTTCTTATTTCGTCTACTGAGTGCGCGCTGCTTTAAATTTATTAAAAGTTTTAATGTAACTGCTAAGATAGATGATAGCTACATAAGAGAGAGAGAGAGAGAGAGAGAGAGAGAGAGAGAGAGAGAGAGAGATAATCGATATACAGAATAACTAGAGACCTATCATGCATTTCAGATGTTCCCAAGTGTAAAAGAAGATAATCCATCTCATCAGCTTTTCATGAAGATAATTAGTAGTGACAGTGGATAAGAATTCAACAGCATTGTTGTTACACAATTATAAAAAAAAAACAAAAAAAAAAAACAGGAAATCTGGCCGGGCACAGTGGCTCACGCCTGTAATCCCAGCACTTTGGGAGGCTGAGATGGGTGGATCACGAGGTCAGGAGATCGAGACCATCCTGGCTAACACGGCGTAACCCCGTATCTACTAAAAATACAAAAAATTAGCCGGGCGAGGTGGCGGGCGCCTGTAGTCCCAGCTACTCTGGAGGCTGAGGCAGGAGAATGGCGTGAACCCGGGAGGCGGAGCTTGCAGTGAGCCAAGATCGCGCGGCCCGCACTCCAGCCTGGGCGACAGAGTGAGACTCCGTCTCAAAAAAAAAGAAAAAAGAAATCTGAAATGCCTTCTCAAGCACATGCCCTTTTCCCCACTTAAAAATCATTTTATCCTGAATATACAAAAGAAGAAAATGCAATGATTCTCCATACAAGCATCAAGATTTTCTTCCATTTGATTTGGCTATTTTTTACTTTTGCTGATCTATTTTAAATCCCACACCTCCTTTCATTTAACTCTTATATATTTCAGTGTATTATTGTAAGAATATGTCATTTTCCTAGGCAATTATGATGCCATTGTTACACCTAAAATATTAATGATAACTCACTGTCATCGCCAAAGGAACACTCCATAATCACATTTCCCTGGATGTATTGTAAAATGTCCTTTTCACTGTTGGTTTACTTGAATCAAAATTCAGACAAGATCTACCTATTATATTTCATTGTTTAAAATAAAGCAAGCCTTTATTCCTGACACCTGTTTTCCCCACATCATTGCTTTACAGCAAAAATTGGTTTATTTATTCTGGAGAATGGCTCATTTTTTGGTTTACCTATACTTTTTGTAATGTTATTTAAGTTTATATTTTTATTTTCTATTTTTCCTGTAAATGGAAGTTAGCTCTGATGGCTTGATTAAATACAGAATCAACTTGCTTTGTGGCAAGAACACTCCATTAGTGCTCATCAACTGGAGCTATTTGTTTACCTTAAAATATACTTAGTAAAATACAGAAGAGTAAATATAGAATAATGTGTAATTATTTCCTTGCAATTGCTAATTATCAGAATAAAAACTTAGTACTTCTCACTTTTTTAAAAAGCAAAGCACTTAATATTGTCCAGTCAGATTAAAAAAAAAATTTAGGGAAACTACCAAGATAAGAAAGCTTGAGCTTGAGTATTTTCCCTTTCTATATTCCACACTTCTAAAGGTAAAATGTTAAACTGTCAGACTTACTTGGGACCATATTTAGCAGAGTTCCATATGAAAATAAATCCTGAATAAAACCCTAAATCGTTGTACAGATGTAATTTTGCCACTAACTAGCAATATACTCCTAATGACCAGTTTTATCCTTCTCTCCCACTCTAGAATTTTCATAATAATATAATATTATGGAAAAAAAAACTAGCCTGTCGTCCCATCTCCTATTCACAGGAACTTAGAAGAAATAAGCAGGAAGTCAGGAAATATGTTGTCACTTTCTATTCCTCAATTTTGCGGATTGTGAGAAATACAAATTTTGGCAATAGATGTATGGGAATATAGCAAATGCTCTATAATCAAAAAGTAGCATTGCTAACTTTTCACTCTAATCTGGAGAGCAAAAAGATGGCCTTACTACAGGTATAAAGCATTTGGGTGCTTTCATAGGATGACTTAAGGGCCATGCTCAATTACATTTTCTCCAAAGGGTATCATTCATAACTGGCATTCCTAGCTCCATTTTCACAACTCCACAAAGGAAGTCTACAAAACATAAAAAATCCCATTTGAAATGCAAGATCATAAATTTCTCCTCCAAAAGATAAGCAATTTCATCTAGGTACAAAATAGCTACAACTATTTTTTTTAAACCTGAATATTAATGTGTTGTGAAAAAAGCATGAACTCCATAAGCAGATAGATCATCAACAGGGGGATTAAAAAGCCCTCAAAAGACTCTCCAAAGAGCCATTAGAAATTGTCAAGGAATCAGAAAATTCCATAGTAAATGACCCAAATGACTTTGAGAGATGAAAAATAAGGAAGCTGAAATAGCAAAATAATAATAGTACTTGCTACTTACATAATAGCTTTCTTGAGAGAATTCTGAAACACTTTCCAAACATTAATCCAATAATTTTTTGTCATTAGTCTACACAGCACAAGGGAGCCTTTTATATTATTTCTCACTGAGCACTTGGGGGAAACTAAGGCTTAGAAAGACAAAGATGGTGTGACTTTAATAGATTTGCTCCTGATGTTGGAAAGTCAGTTTTAGAAGAGAATTCTCAGAGAAAATATAATACAACCTCATTTTCCATTCTAGTATTACTAGACAGCATTGATTCAGAATTAATTTGTTAATAAAGACAACTGATATAAAAAATTTGTCAATAATTATCTAAAACTCGAGGAATTCATTAACTTCAAAACAAGCATACGTAAAATGAAAAGCTGGAGAGAATGTATACTACACATTTGAAAGATATTTCGGAAACAAATTTAATGGAAAGATGATTACATGCACACATTTTTTGTTAAAGTATTATATTCCATTATATTCTAAAGCAACACTTAAGACAGCAGCTTAAGAAAACAGTTAATATGATACAATTATAAATGAAAAGTAACTACTAATGAAGAACAAGTCAGGTAACTAAGACCAAATTTCAGGAAAGAATCACAGCCTTCTGGTAATGAATTCACAGCTTCTTTGATACAAACTCACAGTTTCATACAAACAGCAAAGCATCCGAGACTCACAAACTGCTGCTGATGGAAGTAAACCAGGTAAGGAACTCTGCAGGGGAGAACAATATAAACCAGCAGCAACAGGAGGAAAATTCAGTTTGCAGTAGAAATTGTAGCAATACCAAAGAGCATCATACAACGGACAGAACAACCACACAGTAAGGAGGGAAAAAGCATGCCTCTTCCTATTTGTAAAGACAGGCAACTGGGTGAAAGAAAACCCTATGTGCTTTTAAATCTCATTTCTAGAAAATAGATTCCCTTATTCCTAAGAGAAAACATTATTTTTATGGGTGATATGTGAGATTAATAAATGCTGTGAACCACATGGTGAAAAAGGTGACTAACTTCTGGGGTGACATTGTGTGTGTGTGTGTGTTTGCACGTGCACACACACACGCCCGAGAGAGAGAGAGTGTGTTTACGGCGGTTCCCACTTAGCCATAGGAGATACTTTCCAAGTCCCTCAGTGAATGCTTGAAACCTCGGATGGTACCGAACCCTATACATACTATATATTTTCCTATATATACATATGTACATACATATGATAAAGTTTAATTTACAAATTAGACACAGAAGAGATTAAAAACAAAAACATAATAAAATAGAATAATTATACTAATAACAATATACTGTAATGAAAGTTGTGTGCATGTAGCCCCTCTCTCTCTCAATATCTTAATATACTGCACTCACCTATTTTCAGGATGCAGTAGACTGCAATCAACTGAGACTGTGGAATGGTGGATTACGAAGGACTACAGTATACTGAAGGGTGAGGGTGAGGACAAGAGAAAGGAAGGTGGTTGAGATGATTATTCAAGAGTCAAGACTCTGCTAGTACACAAGACACCAGAAATCCGGAAGACCTCTCCCTGCCCCGCCAAAACGGGAGAAAAAATAAATTTCTGAAAGACTTTGATATATTTTAAATAAAGAAAGAAGTAATCATTTTGAGTAAATTCTAAGAATTGTTAGGCTTCATTATATTGACTTGTAGTTTGGTATTGTTTTTATTTCAAATCTGACATTGAAGATGCACCATAACCTTTACAAGGCTTGGGACCTCTGAAGGTCCCCATCTCGGTACTGAAGACTAGTCAGAAAATAAGATCATCCCTTAGGAGGGAAAAGCGTCCCAGAACACTGGAGATGACACTCTGATTATGATAGCTCCAATTCATAAACCCTGTGCATGCGGTCACGTATGACACATCTTAGAATCCAGCTTAATGACAGGCTTGGGGTTCTTATTCCACTGAGTTTAGGCCTGAGAGCCATGAGTTTCTTCCTTCTAATTTTGCAGAATCCATGCTATCCTTTTTTTTCTTTTGACAGAGATGTGCAAGCTCTGAAGTCAGACTTTCCAGCTCAACCACATGCTAATGCGTATCATACTGGATTGATGAGTAAATTAAACGGGATTAAAAGAGATAATATATATTCTAGCCTTAAAATTGTACCTAAACTATAATAAGGACTCAGTAGTATTAAGCAAGTTTAGGTCACTTTCTGCCACTGTGGCTGAATTGATCAGGGTCTAGGCAACAACATTTTGTCTAATCCTGACACCAGCAATTGGAAAATATGATTCTTTTGGATTGGAAACAGAGTCCTAGTAGAAATTATTCTTTCATGATTTTAGAAAATGGCTTCCACTTTTCAGACTAGAGAAACAAGCACTGGACACTCATGGTGGCTTTCCAGATCTTTTAAGGTCCCTTTTACAAGTTCTGTGTGGGCCTCCCCTAACACCTGCCTGCTTTGCCTCTGAAGACTGGCCTTTGGTATTGAGGAAAACCAGACGTGCCCAGAGGTCAGCACTACTGCTTCCAGGCCCTTCTTTCCCCAAGGACTTCCTAATGGACCAATTGGCATAAGAGCGTAAACAACCTGCCCCTTTGCTGAGTAGGGAACAAATTATCAAATTCTGAAGTATGGCTTATACTCTAAGTTGGATTTTAAAAAACCACCAAAGCCAGGCTGGGCTTTTCCCCCTCTCTATTCTGCTGCCTATTCCCTTCATGGTGCCTCTGGAGAACAAGTCCTTGATAAAATCATCTGCACTCCAAATCCTTGGTTCAAGATCTGCTTCTAGAAAAACCTGATCTAGGATGGCCTTAATTTGAAATTGTCCTGAGAGAAAAAGTGAAAGGAGGTAATAGAACAGAGAAGGGAATATATATTGCAATTTAGGTAAGCAAAGATTGCACAGTCATAAGTTAGTTTGATTCTGTCTTCCATTCTTCTTTCACAGTCAGTTTCTCTTTCCTTCTAAAACTTGTTCCACCAGTGGACAGGTAGTGAGGGGCAGAGGCTAAGTGAGTTAGGATGCAAGCTAACAGCAAGAAAGACACATCTTTCTAATCCCCTTTTCCCTTCCAGAACGCTGTATAGGGTTGATTCAACTGACCTGGGGAATGCAGTGTTAAGGTGAAAAGCACACAGACTGAAATTAAATATAAAGTTCTGTCCTGAAGACAGGACTCAGGGTCAGTTCAGATAAACAGAACCAAACAAGGTGTTTAATGACAGGACCTGAGATAACTAGAAGCCAAAGATCAGAGCAAAGGTGAGTCACACAGCCAAGGATCATGAAAGGAAGTAATAATAATTAATTTGGTTGGTACGAGTACTGGAGGTCGATCTATAGTATCCCCTTCTCAGAGTGGCACAGAGCAAGGTTTTCACCCATGCTCACGAGCCAAACACTCTGGCAAACTCTGTTGTATTCATGAGGTAGAATGTAAGTGGTTGTACCTCAACTTTTATCCTTAACTGCCTATGAAAGGGGCAGAGGGTAGATTTAGGGGAAGATAGGGCTGATCATAGATCACCTTCAACAGGTGGACTATGCATGGCCTGAGAAAAGAGCATGCCATCAACATCTGTCTCTCCCTCAGATGTGCTAAAGCAAGAATATTCTTCTTACCAATTCCTTGTGTAGTGGAGGTGATCGCAAAAGACCCTACTTAACTAGTCATTTGTCTACAGTTGGTGAAGCTTAGGGTGTTTGGGGTACTGGGAGGTCAGAGAAGTAGCAAGGTTGTGGGTACACATAGTGGGTGAGGAGGTTAAGCTGATTGTTATTAGCCAGTCCTTAAGTAATTAGATGGGTCAACTAGCCATGTTGACTTTACAGATATAATAAGCCAATGCAGTTCCTTTCAAACTATTTCGAAAGGATAAAAGGCTAAGCAACTGAATCATAATCCAGTCACACACACACACACACACACACACACACACAAACTATAACCAAAACAAATGTTTCACAAAACTAATACTGTCCATTATTTTGTATATACATGCTGATATTTTATATTTTATTCTATTTTGTATATATAATAAACAAATTTTACCCAGAGGATAAATTCTATCTGGGTGTCATTGGTCTGGGATGGGATTGGTTGTTGACAGATACCCACAATATAGGGTACGGGGCAGTATTTTCCAAAACTAAGTTATAAACTGTAAATCAAAGTCTGAGACAAGATAGTGTCTGAGATTACCCTTACAGCAGGTTTTGGGGACACTAAAATACATCTTTTGTGGATGTGGTGTATCTATATGATTAAAAAAAAAAAAAAGCTTCTCTTTATTGTATTAGCCTCTCTCTAACTTTTCTTGAGCCCCTTACCCCGAAAGAATCATTCTATTTCATCATATCCCGCACTGGCCTGAATTACCTTAGGTCTTCCTTAATATATTCAGCTATTATAGGATAGTAGGAGGTGGAAATACAAGGTGTGTGTATATCATAACAGATAAGAAAGAGATAAAGATAAAAGAACAAAGTGTCAGCTCAGGTATGGAAAGAAAAACATTAAGCAAAAGAAATATTTTTTGAATAACAGTCCTTTTCTCTACCAGAAATTCTTGGTAGAATTTTAGTGTATGTTGAAAGACACCTCATGTGATAAAAAATAATTTATAGTAAGGAATTACTAGAACCCCTAACAAAAAATCAAGTAATCACTTGATTCTCACTGTCTAGGAACCAATTTGAAAATCTCATATCAAACTTATCTCTTGTTTTGATGACAGCCAAATCAATTAATGCACTTTTATCATTAATGACAGGACATAACATGTTTTTGAAATTATCTTTTGGGCCTTTATTCTCCATAAAATGACATATTACAGCAAGCCACCCTTATGGCTTTTTGCATCAATTATTTAAAATCAAAGAGCCATTAATTCATATATCTGTGTATCTGTAATAGTACTGTTTAAAAAGGTGGGGAGTGAGAGAAAATCTGTCAATAAAATCATTGGACCTTTCAAGACTGATATGATTTATATAGAATCATTGCAATTCTATTTAGAGTGCCGTGATCTTAGTGGCTAGGTGCGAGGGGGCTGAATTATTCATGTTTTCCTGGTCAATATATATTCACACACACAGGCACACACATGTACACACTAAGCAGTTCTTCATTTTTAGGCTGCTTGCATGAATTTCTGAATTTGGTTCCTTGTGGAGTGATTCAGAGTCCATCAGTAACAAGCCGTGTTCTCCGCACATGGATACCAACAGAGGCTTAAAAATAGGAGCCATGTGCAACAGAGCTTCTTGTGCCAACCAACAGATTCTATCTGCATCTGCTACATATGGATTGACAGGAGAGGGGCCAAGTATACGTTGGTGTGAAGCAGCTTGCTGCTTCTGTTTTGAGAAAAGCTCATCATTGTACAAGTCCTGAACAAATTAGCCTTCCAATCACAATGCAAGTATATTGAAATAGGGTGAAAAACCTAGATGGTACCGGGCCGTTCTTGCCAAATTAGTAGAGGATTAAAGAAGGGGGAAATCATTTGAAGACTGATAATTAGTAAGATAGGAAAGATGTGAGGGTGTGTTCAGCTACGTGACTGAAACTTACATGTAAAAAAAACAAAACAAAACAAACAAAAAAAACTTGTTGCCACTGGATGGAAAGTAGCTGGAGTCAAATAGGTACAAAATAATACAGAGCTTTGAGCTGTTTTTTGGTTGGAAACAAAAGAATTAGAGTCAAGGTTGTAAAGGAAGGTTAGGTAAATTTCTGGATCTGGAAGTCATTTTCCAAATTCATTGGGCTGACAATAGGCAATCTGAAGGGAAAATGAGGTTGAGTGCATATTAAGACTAATTATTATGAAACAATAGTATGAAAGTGCTCTGTAAAATATAAAACCATGTACAGATTTACTTCTGGTTATTTTACTATCTGAACATTCTAATCCTTTTATAACTATATTACCTTATGTGAAATAGATAACTTAGTCATTTTCCAAGTGCACAACATAATTAAATAAATGAATAAGTCAAAGAGGGTGTGTGAACAAGGCCCATATTTTCATACATTCTTTTGTCTCCTAAACAAATTGCAAAATTTAGTCTTTGTGAAAATTAAAAGGGGATAATAGTGGATAGGGTCCGTATCCCATCAATTTATTTATGTTACTATTACTATTACATGTAAATTTTCACTTCATATCCCCTACACCTGCATTTCTATCAGAGGAGTATATATATCCTTAAGTACACAGGCATTAGAATATACCTACTTGCATAGGTAGCTCACCCTCTCAATCATGAACAACAATCACATAACATAAAAATTATTAAGCACCTACAACATACCACGCATTGTGCTGGGCAGTGGGCAGACATGCTGCCTGTCCTGGTAGAGCTTATAAACTGGAAGGGAAAGCAAAACGAGAAAACAGAGTAATTGTTACAGGGCACAGAGCTGAGACAGAAGAAACAGGATGCTTTGGGAGTACATGGGAGGGACATCAAGCTTAGACTGTAGTGGTCAGAAAAGGCTTCTTTGAGGAAGGTTTTACATTTAATGTGGATTTACAAGTCCACATTAACCTATCCTGGAATGAACAAGGGAACAGGTGAAAATAAATCATCATCTGAAAGATAAATAAGAAGGACAACCCCAGTGTGGAATTCGCAGGCATGTTTGTAGCATGAGCAGGACTTGAGAACATTTGGTTTTGTGGCTTGGGGAGGAATTCATAAGGCATCTCACATTCAAGTTCAAAGGGATCCATGAGGAAACCATGAAGGAATATGGAGATTGTGAGTCCTGTGTGTGACCTTCTATGGATACCAGATCCAAAGGGATCTGTGGGTTTTCTGCACCAAAGACCATCTAATGACTTATAGCCTGAAATAATACTTGCATTAATGCTCAACATTATGAATAGCTGAGATATACTGAGTGTTATGTGCCAAGCACTAAGTATTTTACATACATTATCTACGTTAGCCCTAAGAGCACTGGGCATAGGTCCTATTACTATCCCTATTACTATCCCTATTACTAAGCCTGTGCTTTTAAACACTCTATTGTATTTCCAGGCAATGGTATCATGTTGCTGTTGTTGTTATTGAGTTGCCATTTTATCTCCCCATTATTCATTTTGGAATGCTTATAAAGTTTTTATAGTCAAAAACACTGATTAAAAACACATTGGTATTTCCTCATATCTTTTGCATATTACCTCTTGGGAAAGTAGCTAATACTGCAGAGTAAAGAAGAAAAAAAAAAAAAAACAACCTCTCTTGTCTGAGTTAGAAGGGATACATACTGTGGCCTTAGTTATTAATTAAATGTTTTAAAACATTATTTATCAGTGTGCTTTTTCACTGTCAGAATGCCTTAAGGCTCGGCACAGCAGGTCCTCCACAGCTTTCAGGGAAGAGCTGCCAAGAGTCCTTGCCCAGTGTTCACGGCTATATTTGTTCATTCTATTACAATATATACTTTGCTTCTCCTAGTGATTTTACTTTAATCTATGTAGCAAATCATGCAAAAACATTAAGATATTTCAGTGGAGTAGATAACAAAGAAATTGAGATTATGTAAATTGGACATTTTCTCTTCTTCTTCAAGATAACAAAATATTTATATGGCTGTTCATTAAAAATTGTCCAGAGGAAATTTTCAAGAATACCATTTCCTAACCTCTGTATTTCTTAGTGATTCAAGGTGACAATTATGACATATGCAGTAAAAAAATGATGTGAATAAATATTAGCATAGGGGCATAATCTCTCAACTCTTCCACAGAGTCTGTATGTATTCCAACGACTATTTTTGAAATAGTGGTTGCCTTTCAAAGTGTCATTACTTTTATTCAATGCATTCCTTTGTATAGTTAGTATAGTAGCAATGAAATAAAACACTGAGTTGGCCAGCTTGTAAAACTGTCAACTATTATATTATTAATGGAGTTTAACAGATGAGTGCACAACTAGACCCTATCATCTATGTGACCATGTCAGCAAAGAGAAGACAATCTGGTTTCTGCTCTTACGTCAAGCCAACTAATAAGGAATTGAAGCACCTGAATTAAACAATTTGCAACCTGTCAAAACCTAGCAAGATCAAGCATTTAAACAAAACTGTAAGTTTTGAGGGGAAATTTTTTATTATTATAGTATTTTTAATAACTGAAAATTGAAAACAAAGTAAAACAAGCCTCTTTCTTAATAGGGGATTATGGATTAGGAGCATTTCACTAATGGGGACTTCCACTTAAGGTACACTATTGAAGAATAAGTTTCCTGTAGGCATATGACTTATGGGCACAGTCTAATTTCCTTATATTTACATTTTGAAATCAGAGTTCTGTATAAGCATTGCATACTGAAAGATCTAAGGAATAATCTACCAAACAAAAGCCCCACATGAATGATGCAAGTAATTAAATGAACTGAAGAATTTTACTGTAAATATGAGGATGCTCTATATTACAGTTGGGGAAAGTCAAGACTCTTAACCTTTCTATTTAAGGATGTTTCCTATGTAAATTTTCACCTAAGCTACCAAGAAAGCTGGGCATCAGAGAAGGGGCAGAAAAACTAGGGAGACTCAGAAGAGGGAGGATTCACTGGAGTCTTTTCTCTTGAGTAGTGTAGCTGGTGCCTACATTTGTTTCATATCCTATCTGCCTCCTTTCCGAAGCTCAAGTTCACAAAGTGGGCATGGGATTACCAGAATATTTGAGCTATTGAACATGAAAATGAGGTTCAGGAAACAGGTGATTCCAAGTGTCCCACCAGTGATAGGATGGAAACATTCCTCTCTACAGGTAATAACACCATCGCTAATTAAATATTTCCCAGCTTGCTTTCATATATATAATGCAACATTTATATGTCCAACATAGCCAAAATAGATATCATTAAGTACTTACCATATGACTAAGAAGACTAGCAATTACAACTTTATGAAAGGATTCTTCATGTACTTATATGAAAAGAATGCCTACTTTGTTTCCTCTGAGCCTAGCCAATCTAAATTTAACTTATTTCTTCACTAACAATATGTTCTTATTAGAGGAAAATTCTATTTCCAATAGACCTCTCTAGTGGAAAATATGAATTCACAATGTGAAAGTCCACAGTTAACATATATAGTAAGTGTACCTTTCTTAAGGAAGTTTCCCACACAACTTGGTCTCTGTCAACAGGCCACAAAAAATAACATAGTGTTAATTAAGTTTAAAAATGTTCTTTCCATTTTAAGACTAATTAGCATATAGCACTTTCATCAGGTTTATTGAAAATTTATACCAGAGAATTAGCTTCATGGAACATTACTTCATGGCATAGAAAACCCCTCCTCCCATACTTCTCCAAATGCAATGCATGGATTTAATTAGTTGTTATCTAATAGAATAAACAGAATGCTTTAATTCCTGCCACTTACTTCCACCTTCTATGTTAAAGATTTTAGTTCTATTTTGTTAAAAAGAATTCCCCTCAAATTAGTCTTCATGCCATAGGGGTTTATGAGGATGACTTCAACTGCTGTGTTCTGAATTGACAGCAATATTTCTGGGGAGAAGCAGTCAGGGTTGCAATAGGAAGCTACTGCAAAATTCCAGGTCAGAGATAGTGGTGGCATAGGCCAGGATAAAAACAATAGAGGTGGCTAAATGCATTTGGATTCAGGATATATTTACTAGGTAGGCCTAATCGGTTTCACTAATTGGATACACAGTATGTGAGAAAGAAAGAAGTCAAGCATGAGCCTAAGGATTTTTGGCCTGAGTAACAGGAAGGATGGTATTAGTGAATTGGGAAAGACCGAAGAGAATAATAGTGGGAGTTGGGAAGGTGAAGTACAGTGACTGGGAATATGCTAATTGTATTATACCTCTGTTCAGTATCTAGTAGACATGCTAAAACTTTAATCTTGGGAGTTGCCAATAGGTAGGTGGAATTTTAAATCATGAGTCTAAGTGACATTAAAGGTGAAGCAGTAATCAGCTTCAGTGAATCGAGAGACTGACCAGCAATAACTGGAATCAGCAGTTATAAAACTCTGAGTTCTGCTAAAAAGAGGGCATTAAAAGGGGAAATTTGAAGGTCAGGAGAAGTCGGAGGATTCTTTTTTGTTTGGTTGGTTTTGCTTTTTGTCTGTTTGTTTGTTTTTAGACGGAGTCTTGCTCTGTCATCCAGGCTGGAGTGCAGTGGTGCAATCTCAGCTCACTGCAACCACCGTCTCCCATGTTCAAGCAATTCTGCTGCCTCAGCCTCCCAAGTACCTGGGACTACAGGCACGTGCCACCAAGCCTGGCTAATTTTTGTATTTTTAGTAGAGATGCGGTTTCACCATGTTGACTAGGCTGGTCATGAACTCCTGACCTCAAGTGATCCATCTGCCTCGGCCTCCCAAACTACTGAAATTACAGGCATGAGCCATTGTGCCCAGCCGAGAATTTTTTTAATTGATTGAGATATATGAGTGTATCTGATGCTAATGAGCATGATTCAGTAGATAGGAAAACCTGATGAGTGAGAGAAGATAACTGAGTCAATGAAAGGAAATGGGACAGGTGCACATGGGCAGGAAGGAGTGGGGGCAGTGGGGCTTTTCCCTATGTAGCATCATGTTTAGTACATCTTCAGCAAGAGGAGAAAAGAAAGAATATGTATGTACACATGCTGCTAATTGGGTAAACAGTCAAGAGAGCTTGTGTCCAATCTCTTCTAATTACTTCCCTTTTCCTATTAAATCATCAATTGAGACATAGGCAGAGGAAGAAGTTTGAGGGTGGTTGAGAAGGTATGAAAATTTCCTCCAGTGGATAGAAAAGCAAATAATTGGGGGAAGGTTATAGAATTTGATGGAAACCAATTGGACCCCATTTGAGACTAGTTTTCATGAATTTGATGCGAGACAAGTTAGCATGGTAGGATGTCTTCGTCTATGTGCAACAAGCTCCACACCTGCAGAAGCTGACCAAGGAAGGAGTGGATTAGGCCATGACTGGGCTATTGCCAAGTGTGTACAATTAAAGCAAGAAGATCGTGAAAGGTAAGGATTATGGGTAAAGTATTGAGTCTACTGTTCCATTAGGAAATTTAGAATATGTAAAAGGTAACTTGAGAACATGACGGGGCTGAGCGATAGTGCAACTATGGTAAGATCAATGGATTATGGGTTCTGGCCAGGTTGAGGGATTATTGAAGTTGAGATACCAGAGGGAAAATAGAAGGTTGCAGACAGAGAGTTAGATCATTTAAAAGTGAGATGATGGAAGGTTTACAACTGTTATAATGATGAGACAAGGGAAAAAGTGAGAGAATTTCTGAGGTAACGTGGTACACAACTCCCTTGAAGAAGAGGTTACTAAAGAAGAGAGATGCCAAGGTATTCAAATCATCAGGAACTAAGGGCACAGCAGTGTTGGAAAGGCTGAAAGAGAGGCAGTGTTCTAGGAATAAAAAGCTTCAGGGAGTAACAGGCAACAGCTATTGAGTGCTTACAATGAGCCAGACACTAATCTATGCAAATAATGACTCTTTTAAACCTCACACAACTCTATATGGTATTCTTATTATTATCATTATTTTTCAGTCAAAGAAATTGGGGTGCAAGCAACTTCAATACTTTACTGAAAGTCATACAGCTAACAGGTTGAACTCGTATTTGATCCCAAGCTGTCTGTGTCCCTAATTATATTTTTAAACCACTCTGCTATGTTTCACGGAACAAGTGAGGAATGATTCATGTGTTGTGTTAGACTGCAGAAGGGGTTATAGCAGGTGGGTTATTTGATGGCATGAGACATACATCTGGGAAGACTGGTTTGTGTCAGTGAGGAGCAAGGAGCCCCTGCAGCATGGGAAATATAATAAACTGGTATCTGACTCCTTCCTGGAAAATTCAAAAGTGAATATATGAGGAGCTATCTGCTCTCAAAGAAGTAGTAAAAAAAGAGGTGACTAAATCGCTATGAATGTTCTCCTAGAATTTTTCAGTGTAATGATGCCTAAATGTTCCTCATTTGTCAGATTTTGTCCACATACTCTAAGAGTTGATGTAAGGTTCACATATATCATGCTCCATAGGACCATCCAAAAGGACTCTAGAAGTAGTTAATGAAGAGGCAGAGAGAGCATCCCTCATCAGTAAGATTGCAGGTGACTGGGGGCGTAGGTAGGGTTGCTGATTAATCATAAAAGTACTCCAGAAAGGAAAGCATGAGTTCTAAATATCAGATAGGCATAGAGGGAATTGAGGTACCAGGCAAGTCAGAGCCTTCCTGCCCCAGTTCCCCTTAGCTTTCATTTGTCCCTCCATCTCCCTTACCAGGAAACAGAAACCACACAGTAGGAGGTGGAAAGAAGCCAACCACAATCCCTGCCCAGATGTAGGCTTTGCACCTGCAACAGGCTTGAGCTTTGAATGAAAACTAAGTGTCGATTATTCTATGTGAATGCACATTCTAACTTTGGAAATAATTCTAAGTGAATAAAATTTATCTAAAATTAATCAGAAAAGGCAGAATGGTTCACATTTTCAATGAACGTGAGGGAAGAACTTCCCTTCCTGAAATAAATAATGAAGGGACATGAGAGAAAAAAGGTGCTACATAATTCCAACTCTGAGTCCTGCCTCTTCTCCATGCTCGTTATGCTAGTCTTTGTTTCCACTCTTATTTCCTTACCATCCATCCTCACCCAGTCATCAGAGGGAAGTTTAAAACAGAAAACATATAACAAAGCTAAGTTCAGCACTGGTATTTTATTGTACTTAGAAAAAAGTTCAAACTCTTTTCTGTAGCCTACAAGGCCCATATTATTTAATTCATACCTACTACCTCTCGGACCTCATCTTCTGTCACTCTTCTCCCTTCTTTAGAACTTGCTAAGTTCTTTCTCCTCTTAGGCCTTTGCACTTAACTGTTTCCATCTTCCTGGAATGTTTTCTCCCAAGATCTCTATGACATGGAGGTGGTCCTCCATGCCACTTGTTTCTGTTCGAATGACAACTTCTAAGAGTGCTTCTTTGACCTCTTGGTCTAAAGAAGCTATCACTGCTAGTTATTCTCTCTCAGATCTCCCTGCCCATTTCCTTCATAATATATGCACTATTTGAAATTATCTTACGTATTTGTTTTCTTTTTGCTTGTTTGTATTCCCCCCTCCAACTGGAATGCAAATATCTATAAAATCAGAGGCATTTTAAGCTTATTTACTATAACATCCCCAGTTTGAGAGTTTTGCTTAGTATGTAGTAGTTGCTCAATAAACAGTATGCAAAAATCCATAGATTTAAATTTCAAAGGTTATGTTGTATATAATAATTTAATAATATTTGTGAAGAACATAATCTTTATTGGCACAGAAAACTTTGCAATGGAGCAATTTAGAAGACACGGGAGCTAGTCTTTCAGCAGAGAAGCATATTGAGGAAATCGATTGGAAATCATACCCCTGAGGAATGCTTTAACATGACAAGTTACATCAGTGTATCACTAATGTGGGTTCAGTCAGGGAAGCAAAATGATTATGAACTATGGGATGAGAGATTTGCTGTAGGAATTAGATCTTCCTAAATGAATGTCTGAAAGGAAAAACTGGGAAGTCAGAGGAGTCAGAAATCAGTCGGTCTGAGAAACCACTGATTTCATGTTCAGACACATACATGGAACTGAGTAATGGGAGGTGATGGAGAAGTCTCTGGAAGAAGTCTAGGGGTCTGCCTCCAAGTACCTGGTGACAGACATGAGGCCTTTATTAGTCAGCAAGATCAGCAGTTGGCAAGATTGCTGGACGTGGAGAAGAGGAGATTTTTAAAGAACAAGCTGTAACCCATCAGTTTATCCTCACTCAGTCTGCCACTACAGCCTCAGATCTCATCACAAGACTGTCATCACAACCTTCGGAGAGCAATGGATGCTGGTTTCCTTCTTCTAAACAAATCTCATGCAAGTACCACTTTCAGCCAACTCTAGCCGAGTATTAAGGGAAGGGTATTCTGGAAAGTGTAGGTCCAGCTTAGCCAAGTGAATGACAGGCAGACCCCTCGCAGTTAGTTGGGACTCATTTTACTTGCAAGAAATAGAAATTCAATAAAGTAGCACCAACTAAATAAATTTATTGTAAAGGATCTGTAGGTATCTCTTAAAACTCACACATAGGAAAGATTATTATGGAATTATAAAGCCCTCTATCCATCTCTAACCTTTGTTTCTACTCAGGTTATCTCCTGTTTTTCTGGGAAAAAACAAAAAACAAAAAACAACAACAAAAAAACTACTTTCTTCTTTTTCTTTCATTGAAGGTAAACTTGGCCTGATTAACTTAACATAGGTAAGCCACAGGAAAAGCAACTGAGTACTCTCTATTTGCCTCTTTTTCTCTCAATTTCAAATTCTTGGGAAAAACCTTTGATTTACCCAGGTTACCTAGATGCCAACCGTTAATCCAGCCAACTCTGGCCATTGAGAGGAATCGGGGTATAAAATTGATGTCAGGGACCCATGACTAAGAGATAATACTCAGAAAATGAGCAAAAATGTTATAAGTATCCAAAAAGATGAGATAAGTACATGTTAATACATGAATACTGGTGTGAATATTGCATTCAGTATTAAATATAGTTCTATATCTAGTAAAATAATATGGTTATGAGCCGTTTTCTAGTTTTCAGCAAAGTAAATAAGAATTATAAGTTTACATTCTGTCATTCCCTACATAAATGGATAATGATAATAAATATTTTCAATTAAAAGAGAAAAAAACACAACTAGGCTTCAAATTAAGGTAAATACACCTGAGATCCCAAAATGGACTAGAGGAGTGAGCAGAGCTGAAGCTGCAAACCAGATGAGCTTCTGATTCAGAAATAGACTTGGGGCTGGAAGAGTCTGAGGAACAACAAATAGCAAAGTGTCTTATGTTACCAGGGAGACTAGGCTAACTGATTGAAACCAGTGGCTGGTATGATGAAGCTCCCTATTTTAAAAGAAATATGAAAAAATGTCTGCTTCCTGGGTTAGTTATTCTATGAATGTTACCTAAGGAGGTGGGAGGACAAGACAGAAATATCTCCATGACAGGACCTAAAGAAATATACCAGCTGGCTTCAGGACTAATCACCATGGTGCAGCTGATACAAAGTCTCTTTCTGAAACAGCAGTCCTCTGGGAGGCAGTTCAAAGCAACAGGTAATGTGGGAACAGAGATTTAGATAAAGAAGTTGGTGGGAAGGGGTAAAGGGGAGAACATTTCCTATTTAAATATGCCCGAATCCCAAAATTACATGAAAAAAAATGTAGTTCTTAGGTGACAAAATTAATTCAAAATCTAATGCAGATAATATGAAATAAAAACAATAGAAAAGAGGTACAAAGTTTAATTAATAATAAAATAACTAAAGAAATAAAAATAATATTCAAGAAAAGAACGAAAAATACTGAAATTAAACCAGCAAACCGTAAAACAAAAATTGATACAAATGTATATTAGTTTTAGGGGTAACAGATTACCACAAACTTAGTGACTAAACACACCATACATTTATTATCTCAAAGTTGCTGTGGTCCAGGAGGCCAGTTGCAGTGTATCTGTCTCCTCTACTAAGGGTCTCCCACATTGCAATCAAAGTGTTAGCCAGAGGTGTGGTCTCATCGGAGGTTTGGGGGCCTCTTCACAGCACATATGGTTGTTGGCAAAATGTATTTCCTTGTAGCTATGGAAATCATGGCAACTTGTTTCTTCAAGGCCCAGAGAAAAGCAACCCCACTGCCCCCATCTATGACCTCTGGACCCTCTTTAAAACGGTTTGATTGGTTAGGACAGGCCCACCCAGGATAATCTCCCTTTAGACTACTCTAAAGTCAATAGAGTAATTTTGACTACATCTGCAAATTCTCTTCAGTTTTGCTGTACAGCAAAACATAATCATGGGAATAATATTCCATCACTTTTGTTGAACTGAATTGATTAGAAGCAAGTTACTGGTCCCACCTACATTCGAAGGGAAAAGCGTATATACCAACATGGACATGGATCACAGAAATGACCTTAGAATTCTTACCATCACAATATAAAAATAAATAGGCAAATAGAAATTTTGGCTATAAAAAATATAGCCATTGTGGGAGAAAAAAATCTTAAAAGATAGAATAAAATCTAGCCTGGACACAGTAGCAGACAGATGAGAAGAGATTACGTGGATAATAGTACTGAAGTCTTCACCCATAATGCAGCACAGAGTCACAAAGCGATTTAAACGGGAACCAAAACAGTTAAGAGACATAGAGAATAGAGGAGTTCCAACATCAGAGTTCAGATTTTTTAAAGTGATGGAGACACAAAATTTAAAGATGAAATGAGTGAGAATTTTTCGAAGTAGAAAGGAGACACTACTTCTGAACTTCAAAGTGTTTTAGCAAGATAAATGAAAACAAACTTACACCTAATTGCATCATTGTGAAATGTAAAAGCATTAAGAATAAAGCGATAACCACAAAAGCTATCTCAGGGCAAAAGGATTATGAACAAAAGAATGAGGATTAATCTGACAGGATATGTCCCATTAGAAGCAATATATAGAATAAAGTAATACTGAAATGCTGAAGAAAAACAACTGTCAACCTCAAATTTTAAATCCAGGTAATAAAGAGCTGTTCGGATATTCAAAGATGAGAGTTTAAGCTCCAGACTCACAGTGAAAGGCTGTTGGAGTGACATTTACCAAACATTTTAAAATCATGGCATACTTAGAAAATCATAATGGGAGTGAATAAGCAAAGCTATGCTCAGCTGGAAGCGCTTGGTCACCTAAAAATCACTGGTTCACCTTTAGGCCTGAGGAGATCAATATTTAACCATTCAGTGTGCTGAGAAACAACAATTTGGAACTATTGAAGGTTATATATAATAAAAGAAAATTGTGCCCTGAAGAAAAGATAAGTAAAAACAACAGTGAACAGATGGGTTAATAAATGTTTGCTTCAAATTGTATTTAACTATTGATTTTTAAATGAAATAGTTTATTAAGTATTTTTAATAATAAAACTATTGTTCTAAACAGCAATAGCAATGTGAATGTATGCATGTGTGCACATGGAATTGGGTGAGACATTCAAAGGAAAGTTAAACTTGACTAAGATCTTTGTGGTGTGTTTGTGATTAAGAGAAAAACACTAAATTAATGTAGGCCTTGTTAGAAAAATATTTAATTACTCCTGTAAAAACAATTAAGGGAGACCTTGCCCCAAATAGCAATTGAACACAGATCCTGTAAACCTGCATAGGAAATAAAAAAGAATTTTTTTCTGAAGAAGAAAGAAAAGAAAGGAAAACGAATACTTAGAAAAAATTACAAAATAAAGTGGTAGCAATGAGTCTAAATATGTTAATATTTACAATAAAATATAAGTGCATCTTTTAAAAACGAAAGTCGGAAATATTGGCAAGACACCAAAATTGAGCTAAAAACCATTTAAAAGCCTAAAAAGGAAGGGGTAGGTGGGGGAAATTACCAATATTACTATCAGACCAAAGAGAATTTAAAGTCAAAAACCATCATAGCAATAAAGAAGGAAGTAACACACAAGACTAAGGAATAAACACAAAAGATATTAATTATCATGTTATTTTTTAAAGCCTAAAAATTCCTACCTCAATAACTTGTAGAATTTCAAGAAGAAACTGACAAGACCACTTATAATGATAGACTTTAATGTACTAATATCATAACCTGATAACTCAAACCCCTATGTAAAAAATGAAAGCATCACAACAATAAGACATATCTACATCATATATCACCTGACATGAAGCACAAAGACAAACAAAGATCAAGGTCATTTCTGTGGTATTCTGGCCCAAAATACATAACCCGAGCTTAATCACAGAAACATCAGACAAACCTGAAACGAAGATCAGTCTACAAAATAACTGGCCAGGATTCTTTAAAAGTAACAAACTGTAGACTGGGAGATAATATTTACAAACCATATATCCAATGAGCAGCTTATATATGGCATATATAAAGAACTTTTTTTATGCTTTGGTGACAATAGGGAGTGAAAAGATAATTTTATTACCGAGAGTAGAGAACTCCCCCCATATAACCACAATTAACACTAACATAACAGTTAACACTATTAACACAATTAACACTAACATAACACTAACATAACACTATTAAGCATTTGTAGGAATTATTAGGATGTCTTGATGCAGGTATGTGCCCAAGACAGAATGTGATGGCTAATGACAACTATTCCTCTTCCAGTTCCTACAAGGAGAGCTAGACTAAATATCAGGAATAACCCTATCCCTTGAAATTCAACCCCCTAGAGAAAATAACCCCCTAGAATAAGCAAAAGATTTGAATACGTAGTTCCTCAAAGAACATATGTGATGGCAAACAAGCACATGAAAAGAAGTTTGAAATCACTTACCATGAGGAAAATGCAAATTAAGACCAGAATGAGGTGCAGATGAGACAATAGTTAGAATGGCCAAAAAATAATAAATAAAAGATAATATTGAGTGCTGACAAGGATGCGGAGTAATTGGAATCCTTGCACATTGTAAAATGCTAACAGTCACTCTGGAAAACAGTTTGACAGATTCTTACAAGGTAAAATAAGCACTTACCTTTGTTATTTGCTTTGGAGAAATGAAAATGTATGCCCACACGAAAACCTGTTCAAGATTATTTATAGCAGCAAATTCACAATCACCAGAACTGAAAACAACCTAAATATCTTACAGTAGCTTACTAGATAAACAAACTGTGGTACATCCATACAATGGAATAGTATTCAGCAAGAAAAAGAATAAATTATTGATACATGAACCAACATGATTAAATCTTAATCGTGGAAGAAACCGGACTCAAAGATTACATATTGTATATTCAATTTCTATGACTTTCTGAAAAAGACAAAACCTACAGGAGTAGAGAACAGATCAGTGGATACTAGTGTTTGAAGGTAGATGGAGAGTTCACATAGGGACAACACAAAGGGATTCTTGGAGTGATGGAACTATTCTGTATTCTGATTGTGGCAGTGGTTACACAAGTCCATTCATCTGTCAAAGCTCACACAAAAGTTTAGTCAAAAATAAAAACAAAAAAGAATTTTACTTCATGTAAATTAAAAAATACACTTTTCAAAAAATGCATATGAACCAAAGAACTACATCTGAAAATCAAAGCTAAACTTAGAAAAAGGAAGCATAAGAGAAAATATGACATTGTGGTTTTGATGACTCAACAGATCTTAAAGAAAATAATTATAAATTTAATTCTATCAAAATTTAAAACTTTCGTGCAAAAAAGGAAAAAGTGAAAGGCAAGCTACACATTAGGAGAATGTATTTTCAATACCTATAAACAAGTAAAAGGTTCACATCCAAAATATACAAAAACGTCTACAAATGGGTAAGAAAATGTCAAAGAACCCAACAGAAAAAAATAAATGAACAAAGAAAATGAGTAAGAGTTAATGTAAAATGTAAAAATAAGGGTCACAAACATGAAAATATGTGCTATCCTGCTGATCGTGACCAATAAAATTTAAGGCAAGATATATTTTGTACACCTTTATATCTGACATAAGACATCCAAAAATAAAAATTGTAGATCTACTAAATGTGCAAGCCAAGAATTCCAGTTTTGCATATAACACAAGAAAAGCTTTCTCACATATGTACAAATACACATGTATTCATACAATGAAATATTATAGTAGCTAAAACAAACTAGCATTTATTTTTATGTATATGTATCTGTATGTACAAATACAGATAAATTTAAAGGTCATTATACTAAGCAAAATAAGCAAGCACTTACATAAAGATCATATCACAGGTAGCAATTCTCTTGGAGAGAAAGGGAAGGAGAAAAAGAACTGTTTGTGGATAAATACCTATGCAGATACAGTATAAAGCCATGAATGACAACCATAACACTGACATTTCAGAATAATTGTTACTCCGGAGTTAAAAGGATGGCACAAGGGACAGGGAGGAATAGACAGAGGATTTTAAATGTTTCTGTATAGCTTTTTATTTTTAAAAAATTTTCAAGTAAATTTGGCAAAATGCTAAGATTTGTAAAAGTTGAATGGAAGCCAAGAGTTACATTATATTTTATAGTAAAAATTTTTCAAAAAAAATAAAATAATACACAGAGATGGATTTGTATGTCCCATCTCTAAAGCATGCTATTCTCCACATTTGAGGTAAAGGTAACATCTGGGCCAGAGATACATCCCAGACAGTTTATAAGACCATTATAAAGGAAGAAAGAAAATGTTTAATTTGTAATTATATTTATATTTCTAACCTTTACTAGATTTCCAAAATTTTATTTATGACAATGTTTACAATTGGTAATTGAACATACACCACATACGTGCAGGATATCAAAAGCTTTACAGATTGGTGGCTGGTCAAATATTTGGAGATTGCTGCATGAGGTTGAGATTCTTCAGCTTCAGATTACATATGTATCACCTGGGGGTGTGTTTAAAATGCAGGTTCTGGGGCCCCATATTAGATGTTTCAATTTAGTCAGTTTGGGGTTAGACCCCTAGTCTGCATTTTTAACAAACACCTCAGATGATCCTGAGGCAGGTTTCAAGGGATCATATTTGGAAATCAACTGCTCTAGCACAGCACTCTCATAAGCAAGTATCACAAAGAGGAGGTGGCATCTTAATCTCTCTAAATTTCTGCAGTAGAGCAAGCTTTATGCTTTCTATATGATTTCAGTGACAGAATGTCACATTAGGCCACCTAGTTTCTATTTCCATTGACAGTGCAAGAAAAAAAAAAAACAGAATATGGCTTTTAAGATAATTTCCAGATAAAGAAGTTTTTTCTTCTTTTTTTATCTACAGAGAACAAAATTGAATGAGAACTTCCTACTCTGTGTATATTATTTTAAAATATGCCCCATGGTCAGAAGGCAACAATGACATTATCCTTACTCCTTCTGCACGTGGAGACCATTGTGAAATGTATCCCCTTATATCCTCACAATAGTTTCATGAGACACGCATTCTCACACCTTTTACAGGTGCAAAAACAGTAACAAGTAGAAACAGACAGAGCAAGGACAGACCCTCAATTGACCCAACCTCTAAAATTTTACACTGCAACATGCTCCTCAAGCATTTTTCACAGCTGTGCTTAAATATGAGCACTGCTATTAACCCCAGTGAAGTCCATGTGGCTTGAAAATTCCACAGAAACTTAAAATTCTTGCCGAAAGGGGTTGGATATACAGGGTTTCATTTTCCCATTAGTTACTTCTAAAACTCTTGGGCATATCTTGGTACAGCACCTTCTGAATCTCAAATCAAAATTACATTTATTGGGAATTAAGAGTCACAATTTGGAGAACAAAATCTTTTGGTGCATCATCAAGTCAGCTTGTCTTGAGTCAGCTGCTTTGCTGACCCTGGTATTCTTAGGATTCAGCCTTCTCTGTGGGGTTATCCAGTCCTGAACTTTTGAGTTTTCACTGCAGGGTCTCTAAAGAGAACTAGATCTATGCTTATGAGTCTCTAATATCACAATATGGGAATTCTGGGAAAATGAGATATGTTTATTACCAGGAAGTATGGAGTTCTTAATCAGCCAGGTTTTAAAGCATTTATAAATGTCTTGCTAGACAGAGTACTTTGCTCAATATTAAAGAGATCATGATAAACAATCCCTGATTTTAAAGAGCTTCTTCAATCTGTTGATCACATTCAGCCAGAATCCAGAATCCCTATATTCTTGACTTGCCACTACCTAATGGCTGCTCCTACCTGAGGGAACAACTTGGAGAAGAAAGACCAAACAAATGCAACACAGATTACGATTGCTTTGTTACTTAAAAATATATATATAATATTAGCAAACTGCACTAACTTGGTATCTGGTTATCTGATATCTGGTTCAAAGTATGAGGAAAATTATGTTAAAATATTTGTATATATACACACATAGGAAGTTCTCCCTTTCTTGGTACAAAAGAAGTTGGAGAACCCCATCCAATAAAGCAAGTTTGAAGGAGTCACCCTAAAAGCAAGAATTCTTTTGGAGAAAAATGGAGTGCCCAACTTAAATTTATCAGTGTAGGCTCTTCAAGCTACGGAATAAAGCTGTAGAATTTATGGGTAACATTGTTCTTAAACAAATGGAAAGCTATCTGCACAGAGACAGAATATGACTGCATAATTTCTTGGTCTTTGAGAGGAGAGAATCTTATCTCCACCATTAAGCATATATGTGTGTTTTTTCAAATGTAACGTATATAAGACACACACTATTCTTTTTTTAAAGCTTAAGTTCTTCTGGGTCCCTTTTATTGGATTTCACGGTATTCTCACAGGCTGTTTTGGATTTGATCATTGGGAGAGAAGTTTCTACTGGCAAAGAAATATAGAATTTTAGAGCTAGGTCATTATGCTTTGTTTAAACTTAGTTTTAGTTATGAGCTCTTTCTAGAGAAAAATGAATTTATTTGATCTAAAATATGCATCTTGTGTGCCAGAAAAGAAAGTAAAGGCAGCAGGAAAAGTCAAAATGTGTTGTACCTGAGAGAAATCACATCCATCCACTTAGTTTGAGAAGTATATGGATTCTAATACTCACAGTTTTTAACAGATTACTTATCTTGAAATAACATTGATTGCTCATTAAGAATGGGGCAGGGGATAAAGTACAGACCAAAACAGAAAGATAGTATGTACCATCTTTATGAAGATAACCTCAGTAATCCAGGGGGTTATTTATTGGGTATGGTGAAAAGTAGCCTATCTTGGAGATAGAAGTCAAGTTGCTTCCCTGACCCATTCATTAATTTCTATGCATTATCAAGGGTGTAAATTTCCCCTAATGATTTGCATGCTTCTTTGCATGTAAAGACATCATACCCATTATATATGCACAATAACACTTACAAGAGCAGTTTGTTCAAAACTTTATGACATATTGTTTGTTAAATAAAAAATATTTTAAATTTATTGAATATGAAACAAAATGAGACCCAATTTTATGATATAATGAATGCAGTTGATCAATTATTATTGGTACTATCTAAATTTATGATATAAAAGAAGAAATTCAAGTAAAATGTCCAATACAGTTATTCCTGAAGATACTTGCAGTCATAATTTTGGTTTACTTTGGTAAGGCAAGCATGAATTTTACCTGCTGGCTTTATAACAATGTAAATCAATAGCAGTAAAAAACAATTCCATTTGAAAATTACAGTTTATCTGCTTTGGATTAGTAAAGATCTGAATATCCTGGCTGTCTTATTCAAAATAATGTTATTAAATACTATATAATGGATTACAATTTTATCTGTCAATGCATCTTTGAAAAGTAAAACATTAAATTGTTGAATCACAAGTTGGAAATTTAAGTCTTGCTTCTGTTGACACCAAAAATCTGAAAGAATAGCTTCTTATATACAGATGACCGCATCAGATTATATTAGGTGAAAAATGAATGATTAAGACTATTAGAAGTGAAAACTACCTATTTCTCAAATTATTATGGATGTAGACCATGTGGTATGGTGAAAAGCTTCAACAATCTTTTAGGTGTTTATGACAGAGAAAGTAGCTACCATTACTTGTAATCTCATCATGTGCTATACCTCATTTTGAATGTTTTATATAAGTATCCATTATCTATTGAATCTTTGCATAATCCCCAGAGATGATAGTTATTATCCACCATTTTATAGATATGAAACTGAGGTTCAATGACATAACGTGAATAGCCGAAGGCCAACTAGTAGATTAGGGATTTGGTGATAAAGGTTGTGCTCTTAAGCTTCCCAGGCAAGGCATAGTTGATGGTGGATTTCTTCTGAAATAACTAGAAACAGCAGCAAAATATGAGTAATGGAAGAGGAAGAAGACTGAGCACATTAGATGATATAATGCATGGAAATACTAACAATGGTTTTGGTTATAAATGCAGAAACCATACTGAGTATAATAAAAGCACAATATAACTCTGTATCCACTGAAAGTGCTTGCACAATTCCTGTTTTAAATGGAGTACTAACCAAAGAAGGCATCAAGTAAAGGATATATTTTTTAACATGAAGTTAAAATCAAAGTAAACCTATTATTACTAATATCTGTCAGTCAGATTGGATTTTCTTTTAATTTTTAGTTTGGGGCTGATACATGAAGATAAATAGCATTTAAAATGTGTTCAGTGGTGTGGGTTCCTCACAGTGAAGGAAAGAAAACAAAAGTAACATTTCCTAATTTGTATTCATTGAAAACATTCCTTTGTATTTACTCCTCCAGATAGCTAATGAATACTTACATGTTCTTACTATGTTTTTTTATTTGATGTACTTTGCAGAAACCAACAACTGAAAAGAATATCCAAAAGAAGAAGAAATAAAGGAGGCATTAGTGTCTACAGTTTCCTGTGTTTTTAAACTTTAATGAATGTACGCCCTGTTGTTGTAATGTTTTCCATCATTTAAAAGAAAAATAAAATAAAAAGCACTTTTTTGTGACAACGGTTACAATGCAAGCAGTGTAAAACTTACAGAAGTTCTCATAGTATTTCTGATCACTCAAAGGTGATAAAAAAGATTTTTTAAAATTAAGTGTTAGTATATTCTAGTTTTCAATTAACTTTTCACTGAGGTACTAGGGAGACAGCTAATCAGAAGCTGAGTTGGATAATTTCACAGAAAACTATGCACAAAGATTATTCACCTTCTAATATCACTAATATTTTTTCTTATATTTCCTTGTGTTTCTGTTTTCTGTTTCCAGTCTAACATTCTTTTTACAAAAAATCTGTATTAAGTTATTTTCTCGTTGTTATAGTACCTGCATTACATTTCCTCTATCTGTGACTTATGATGCTATGACAACACTAAGAGAGCTAACTTTTATCAAACCTAAAAGTTAGCCTGTTTCACAATGGTGAGACCATTATATATTTTATTGGAGGTCTGCATTTTATTAGCCTTCAGCCATTAAAGTATACGCATTTAAAATGCACTTTTGATATTTTCCCACCCATGTGAGTGGTCAGGCTTTCCACCTGAGATCACTTTTCAAACCACACAGGTGGAACCCCTGTGTAGAAAATGGGCTTGCTGAGATGAACAGGCAGAATATACTACAGAACTACTGAAGTGACTGGAATTTTCAGGATGGGGGCTATTAGAGAGGCAAGAAGCTGTGTAAAAGGAGAGGTTGACAAGTCTCACTGAAGGTTTTCCATGAGACACTAATTGAGGACTGAGTGAGTCCTTTACCTGAGAACTAAGACAAGAAAATATAAGAACTTCCAGGGTTTCTATCACTTTGGGTTTTACATTAAAGTCTTTAATCCATCCTGAATTAATTTTTGTATATGGTGTAAGGAAGAGGGTCTAGTTTCAATCGTCTGTATAAGGTTAGCCAGTTATCCCAGCACCATTTATTGAATAGGGAGTCCTTTCCTTATTGCTTGTTTTTGTCAGCTTTGTCAAAGTTCAGAGAGTTGTAGGTGGCAGCCTCATTTCTAGCTTCTCTATTCTGTTCCATCAGTCTATGTGTCTGTTTCTGTACCAGTGTCATGCTGTTTTGGTTACTGTAGCCCTGTAGTATAGTTCAAAGTTGGGTAACACCTATAGCTTTGTTCTTTTTGCTTAGGATTGCCTTGCCATTCAGGCTCTTTCTTGCTTCCATAAGAATTTTAATATCGTTTTTTTTCTAGTTTTATGAAAACTGTCATTGTCATTGGTAATTTCATAGTAATAGCTTTGAATCTATAAATTGCTTTAGGCACTATGGCCGTATTAATTCATTCTTTCTATCCATGACTTTTCCATTTGTGTCATCTCTGATTTCTTTGAGCAGTGTTTTGTAGTTTTCCTTGTAGAGACCTTTTACTTCCCTGGTTAGCTGTATTCCTGTTTGTGTGTGTGTGTGTGTGCGCGCGTGTGTGTGCATTGTGAATAGGACTGCATTCCTTATTTGGCTCTAGGCTTGACTGTTGTTGGTGTATAGGAATGCTAGCGATTTTTGCAAATTGATTTTGTATTCTAAGACTTTGCTAAAGTTGTTTGTCAGCCTAAGGAGCTTCTGGGACAAAACTATGGGGTTTTCTAGACATAGGATCATGTCACCTACTAACGGGGATAATTTGACTTCCTTGCTTCATATTTGGATGCCGTTTATTTCTTTCTCTTGACTGATTGCTCTGGCCAGAACTTCCAATGCTATGTTGAATGCGAATGGTGAGAAAGTGTATCTTCGTCTTGTGCCGGTTTTCAAAGGGAATGCTTCCAGCTTTTGCCCATTCAGTATGATGTTGGCTGTGGGTTTGTTATAGATGACTCTTATTATTTTGAGGTATGTTCCTTCATTACCTAGTTTATTGACAGTTCTTAAAATGAAGTGATGTTGAATTTTATAGAAAGTATTTTCTGCATCTATTGAGATAATCATGTGGTTTTTGTCTTTAGTTCTATTTACGTGATAAATCACATCTATTGATTTCTGTATGTTGAAGCAACCTTGCATCCCAGGGATAAAGCCTACTTGATCATGATGGATAAGCTTTCTAATGTGCTTCTGGGTTTGGTTTGCTAGTATTTTGTTGAAGATTTCTGCATTGATGTTCATCAAGGATACTGGCCTGAAGTTTTCTTTTTTTGTTGTGTCTCTGTCAGGTTTTGGTATCAGGAGGATGCTGGCCTCATAGAATGAGTCAGAGAGGAGTCCCTCCTCCTCAATTTTTTGAAATAGTTTCAGCAGGAATGGTACCAGTTCTTCTTTGTACATCTGGTGGAATTCAGCTGTGAATCCGTCTGGTCCTGGGATTTTTTTTTTTTTTTTTTTTGGTTGGTAGGCTATTTATTACTCACTCAATTTCAGAGCTCATTATTGGTCTGCTAAGGGATTCAGTTTCTTCCTTCAGTCTTGGGAGGGTGTATGTATGCAAGAATTTATCCATTTCTTCTAAATTTTCTAGTTTATGTGCATACAGGTGTTCATAACATTCTCTGATGGTTATTTGCATTTCTGTGGTGTTAGTGGTAATATCCCCCTTGTCATTTCTAATTGCATTTATTTGGATTATCTCTCTTTTATTTTTTATTCGTAAAACCCAAAACTATAAAAACCCTGGAAGACAACTTAGGCAATACCATTCTGGACATAGGAACAGGCAAATATTTCATGAAGACGATGCCAAAAGCAATTACAACAAAAGTGAAAATTGACAAATGGAATCTGGTTAAACTAAAGAGCTTCTGCACAGCAAAAGAAACTATCAACAGAGTGAACAGACAACCAATAAAATGGGAGAAAATTTTTGCAAACTATACGTCTGACGAAAGTCTAATATCCAATATCTATAAAGAACTTATTTTTACAGGAAGAAAACAAACAACACTATTAAAAAGTGGGTAAAAGACATGAACACTTTACAAAAAAAGACATTCATGTGTCCAACAAGCATACGAATAAAAGCTGAACATCACCAATCATTAAAGAAATGCAAATCAAAACAACAATAAAATACTGTCTTACACCAGTCAGAAAGGCTATTGTTAAAAAGTCAAAAAATAACAGATGCTTGTGAGATTGCAGAGAAAAAGGAACACTTATACAATGTTGGTGGCAATGTAAATTAGCTCAATCACTGGAAGACAGTGCAGTGATTTCTCAAAGACCTAAAAACAGAAATACTAATATACCCAAAGGAATATAAATTGTTCTATCATAAAGACACATGCACATGTGTGTTCACTGCAGCTCTATTCTTGAGCATGCCATTCATAACAACAAAGACATGGAATCAACCTAAATTCTCATCAGTGGTAGACTGGATAAAAAAATTTTGGGGGTACATATACACCATGGAATATTATGCAGCCATAAAAAGAATGAGATCATGTCCTTTGCAGGAATATAGATAGATCTAGAGGCCATTATTCTTAGCAAACCAATGCAGGAACAGAAACCAAATACCACATGTTCTCACTTATTAGTGGGAGCTAAATGATGAGAACACATGGATACATAGAGAAGAACAACACACAGTAGGGCTTATCGGAAGGTGGAGGGTATGAGGAGGGACAGGATCAGGAAAAATAACTCATGGGTACTCGGTTTAATACCTGGCTGATGGAATAATCTAGACAACAAACTCCCATGACACAAGTTTACCTATATAGCAAACTTGCACATGTACTCCTGAACATAAAAGTTAATAAAAATACAAGATGTAACAGAGTGGCCACTATAAAACCAAGACCTAAATGAAGGCTACGAAAAAATACAACTTAGTCCCAACCAGAGTGAAGAAGTCTCATCGAGCACCTGAGGCAATAAGTTGAGACATAATAAGAAGAGGCTCTAGGATCAAAACTACAGAGTGAGGCCTATGCCCAAAAACTGAGATAAAAACAGAACCATCCTAACAAAGCATAAAACTAAGCCTGACAAGATTAGGAGTACCTAACACTAATTTAACAGCATGCCAGGGCAAAATAAAACACAATTTAAAAAAATAACATAATTCAGCCTTCTTCCATTGTATGTTCGCAATGACCAGTATACATTTAAAACTTAGTAGACATGTGAAAAAGCAAGAAAATATTTCCAATATCAAAGAGGAAAACAGAGTCAAAACAGACAAACACAAAAGATGACCCAGATGTTGAAGTTATTAAACAAGGGACTTTAAACTAGTTTTACAAATATGTCCACAGTCTGTAAAAACACTCTGGAATATAAGCAGAGAAATAAAAGGAATCAATTATAAATGGCAAGTACAATACCTGAACTGAAAAAAGAAATCACTTGACAGCTGATTGCAACCCAATCTGAAAATCATGGTGGGGAAAGATGAAAAGCAAAATAAATAGAGCTTCAGTAACCTGTGAGAAAACACTAACAGTATAAATATGTATAATTGGAGTTCAAAACTAAGAGAAAACAAAAGAGATAATGGGGCAGAAGAAGAGTTTTTGAAAAACAATTGCCCCAAATTTCCCAAATATGATGAAAAATACCAACCTATAAATCCAAGAAACTCAGTAGGCCCAAAGATACAGACATTCAAAGAAAACCACATCTCAATCCATTGTTGTCAACTGATGAAAACCAAAGATGAAGAGAAAATTATAAAAGCAGCCAGAGAAGACGAATATTACATACAAAAAGAATAAGTCTAACAGGTAACTTCTCATCTGAAATAATGAAGCCCAAAAGATAATAAGGTGATAACTTTACACTAGTGCAAGCAAACTAAATTACTATGTGCAGTGAAAATATTAATATTATTCAAGTAGGTAGGTGGAATCAAGACATTTGCAGGTAAACAAAAGCTGAAATAATTTGTCTCTTCTGTGCTACAAGTAATGCTAAAGAAAGTTCTTCAGCACTGGACAGAAATGATACAATATGGAAATCTGTATCTATAATAAAAAATGAATGACAAATGATAAACATGTAGGTAAATATTAAAACATTTTCTATTTATTCTATTAACTTTTGAAAAAGACAAACTACTTCCCAAAGCAAAAGCAATAAAATTTTATTGTGGAGTTTATAAGGTACACATATATATGTGAAATAATGACTGTGGCCGGGCGCGGTGGCTCAAGCCTGTAATCCCAGCACTTTGGGAGGCCGAGACGGGCGGATCACAAGGTCAGGAGATCGAGACCATCCTGGCTAACACGGTGAAACCCCGTCTCTACTAAAAAATACAAAAAACTAGCCAGGCGAGGTGGTGGGCGCCTGTAATCCCAGCTACTTGGGAGGCTGAGGCAGGAGAATGGCGTAAACCCGGGAGACGGAGCTTGCAGTGAGCTGAGATCCGGCCACTGCACTCTAGCCTGGGCGACAGAGCGAGACTCCGTCTCAAAAAAAAAAAAAAAAAAAAAAATGACTGTAATACAGTGGATGAGGGTAAATGGAATATATTATTGTAAGGTGATGTAGTTTGGATGTTTGTCCCCACGCAAATCTCATGTTGAAATGTAATCTCCAATGTTGGAGGTGGGGTGTGGTGGGAGGTGTTTTGGTTATGGGGGTGGATCCCTCATGACTTGATGTTGTCTTGCAATACTGAATGAGTTCTCATGAGATCTGGTTGTTTAAAAGTGTGCGGCACCTCCCACTCCTTCTCTCTCTTGCTTTTGCTCCTGTTTCTGCCATTTGACATGCCTACTCCTCCTTCACCTTCTGCTATGATTGGAAGCT
Source organism: Theropithecus gelada (assembly GCF_003255815.1). Lineage (NCBI taxonomy): Eukaryota > Metazoa > Chordata > Mammalia > Primates > Cercopithecidae > Theropithecus > Theropithecus gelada. The sequence continues at coordinate 126,396,682 of NC_037668.1, read as the reverse complement.
TCCTGAGGCCCTCACCCAGAAGCAGATTCTGGCACCATGCTTCCTGTAAAGCATGCAGAACTGTGAGCCAATTAGACCTCTTTTATTATACATTTTCCCACCACAGATATTTCTTTACAGCAACACAAGAGTGGCTTAACACATAACTAATTTATATTTTACAGTAATTCATATAATATTAATTCTAACCACACTGTAGTTAGAGATGTGTATTGCAATTCTTAGAGCAACCATTGGCTGAAAGGTCAAAAGGAAATAAAATAGAATGCAAAACATTTGAATACAAAAGGGGAAAAAATACGGGGGCAAAGAGCAAATAAAGATGACAGACTCAACCCCATTACATCAATAATTACATTAAATGTAAATGAACTAAACACTTCAACTAAAATCAGAGATTTTTTCAGACCGGATTTTAAGAAGCAAGTACATGTTTTCTACAAGAGATATTCTCTAAATCAATATTTCTCACATACTCCTGTATGTATAGTACTCTGTAATGCATTTATATCTCAAAAACAGTGTAATAATCTTATCACTTGAAGAAGTTTAAATCCAGTTAGGAGTTGGATAAGAGGAAAATACTGTATAGAAACACATAAAGCAGTTAAACTAATCAGATTTTTCTTGAATGCAAGACACTGAACAGGTTTTGCTGTTTACACTAATTCTTTTTTTTCTCTGATAGTGGAAATAGCATCCTATTTGTATTGATCCATTTGTAGTAAAATTTATTGATCTTCTTATATTTTTGCTTTGTCTTCTTAGACTACTTCATTTTAGTTAAAATTACCTTCATTTAACTTTCTTATTAACTTCCTATTTTAAATGTTCTATTATATTTACAAGGTGCCAGTTAGGTGTCTTTTAGGCATAATCTGCTCTTCTGTCATTACAATTCTATAACAATATATAACATAGAGGATATGTTCCAGTGCCTTTCTTATTTGTACTTAAATTGCATTAACTCAGAGTTGAACATTAACAATTTTTTAAATGTACTTTATTTTTTAGAAGTTTAACATTTAACAAAAAGTTGATGAGATAGTGCAGAGAGTTCTCATATGCTTTTTTAAAATGTTAATAGCTTTGGTGGTACAAGTAATTTTTCATTACATGCTTGAATTATATAGTGGTGAATTCTGAGATTTTAGTGCACTTGATACCCGAGTATTGCACATTGTACCTAATGTGTAGTTTTTTTTTATCACTGGACCTCTCCCACCTTTCCTCTTCTGAGTCTCTAAGGTCCATTATATGACTCTGCATGCCTTTGTGTACTCATAACTTAGCTCCCACTCATAAGTGAGAACATACAGTTTCTGGTTTTCAATTCCTGTGTTGCTTCACTTAGACTAATGGCCTCCCACCATATCCAAGTTGCTGAAAAATGCATTATTTCATTCCTTTTAATGGCTGAGTAGTATCCCACATGTATGTATACCACATTTGCTTCATTCACTCATTAGTCGATGGACTCTTAGGTTAGTTCCACATTTTTGCAACTGTGAATTGTGCTGCTATAAACATAGGTGCCTGCACTAACTTTTGCCTGTTATTAACTTCTTATAAGAGTTTTGTTCATTTGTTACAGTTAGTGAACCAATATTGATATATTATTATTAAAGTCCATAGTTTGTTCATATTTCCCTACATTTCCCCGAATCTCCTTTTTTCTGTTCTAGGATCTCATCCAGCATACGATTTTACATTTACTTGTCATATCTATAAGCTCCTCTTGGTGTGACAGTTTCTCAAGTTTCCCTTGTTTTTAATGACCTTGACAAGTTTTGAGGAATATTGGTCAGGTATTTCATAAAATGCTCCTCAAATGAAATTTGTCTGACATTTATCTCAAAATTAGACTTGGGTTACGAGTTTGAAGTAGGAAGATCACAAAAGTAAAGTTACCATTTTCATCATCTTACATCAAGAATACATATTATCAATGTGCTTTATCACTGTTGATGCTAACCTTGATCACCTGGCTGAGGTAGTGTCTATCATGTTTCTCCAAGGCTAAGTTACTCCCATACTGTACTGTTTGGAAGGCAGTCACAGTGCACAGCCCACACTTAGGAGTATGAAGTTGTGGTTCCCCTTTGTATCAGTTAGGATTCTCCAGAGAAACAGAACCAACATGTATGTGTATGCACTTATATTTATACATGAATATTTATAATTTATATGTTTTCACATATATTTAAAGAATACATGTTTATACACATACATACATATATACACAACTCCTTAAAATAAATATGCATGAAAATACAAATTATAATATACACAGTTGACTTTAGAACAATATGGGTTTGAACTGATCAAATCCACTTACAGATTTTTTTCAACCAAATGCAGACTGAAAATACAGTTTTCCAGGGATGTGAAACCCAAGTAGATGGAGGGCCAAGTTTTCACATATTTGTTTCTACAGAGTTGACTACAGTACTTGAGTATGTGCAGATTTTGCCATATGTGAGGGGTCCTGGAACCTATACCCCAAGTATTGGAACAAATACCCCAAGGGACAACTGGAGCAGGAGTGAGTGAGAGAGATGACAAGAGAGGGGGGAGGGTTGATTGATTCATTTTAGGGAATTGTCTCACAAAGTTATGGTGGCTCACAAGTCTAAAACCACAAAGCAGACCAGCAGGATGGAAACTCACAGAGGATTTCTACATTACAGTCTTGAGGCAGAATTCCTTCATCTTTGCGAAACCTCAGTTTTTGCTGTTAAGGCCTCCAACTGACTGGAGGGAGCCCACCCTCATTACTGGGGGTGATATCGCTTACATTAAGCCAATTGTTAATCATATCTACAAAACACCTTTACAGTCACATGGGGACTGTCATTTGATGAAACTACTGGGCAACATATCCTAGTCAAGTTGACACATAAAATTTAACCATCACAACCTCCTTGAGTGTGCTGTATCCGCATAAATTATTTGGAATTGTTCTTCTGAAGGCTTTGTCTCCTCTCCCCTTTTTATTTATTGACTTATTTATTTATATCAACATGGACACCAGAATATCTATTTGTATTTGGAGTTATAATACAACACTCATTAATTTATTTTGTTGCTCAAATTGTTTTAACTTTGGCCATGGGAAAGTCTTGATTTGCCCCTGTGGCCCTTTGACATACTTCCACCATTTATTTTACATTTTTTAGCACTTCCTTACTGTTTAGCACAAGATGCCCCAGGTTCATCTTGTATACATTCTTCCCAGACCTATAATCAGCCATTTCTTTAAAGAGCGCTGGTTTATATTATTGAAGAATGGCATTAGAAACCAAGATCTCAGTGCCAGAAGTGATCATTGCTACTGGTGTTTCACTACTTTTAGGCTTTCTCAGTGGAGGGAGCAAGGAAATATGTGCCTGTATACTAAACCATGTATAAACTCATATCTATAATATTTCTATACATAAGCATCTGTGCCTATATTAAGCTAAACATAAGTTCATACTGATGTCACCAACTCTAATTTATTATCACATGAATCATTGTAGCTTCATCCCCTTGCTTCCACTCCGACAGTGAGATACCTGGCTCTCACCATCCACCATTAACATAATTGTTCCATTCATATATATATATATATATATATATATATATATACACACACACACACACAAACACAGACACACATATACATACACATCTACAGATATATATACACACACACACACACATATATATACACACACACACACACACCAGTGTCAGAATTGTCAACCCTTTCCTGATGAGAAACAGTTTTATCAACTAGAATATAGTGATTACATGCAAGTACTTTTTATTTTAGTCTTATGGAGTCTACATATTTCCAAAGTTACTTTTCTTCCTAACTTATTTACTGAGATTGTTACATACATTAGTAACACAGTTAGACTCTTTTTCCCATTACCATCACATTCATCCTGGGGTACACTAAATCCTAAAAGACTTTTTAAAATTTGCACCCTTTAAGATTCACTTCTTGTGATACAAAATTTAATGGGTTTTGAAAAATACATAAGGCCATGTATACACCATTACAATTATCAAACTGCATGGTGTCATCACCCTAAAAATTTCTGTATTCTTTATTTAATCTTCTCTCCTTTCTCCCAAATCCGCCGGAACCACTGAGCTTTTACAGTTACTTAGTTTTGCCTTTTCCAGAATATCATGTCATTGAGATCATACAGTATGTATTCTAAAAGAAGACTGGCTTCTTTATTTAACGATGTGGATTTAAGCTTCACCTATGCTTAACAGCTTATTTCCTTTTACAGCTGATCAATGTTCTATTGTATGGACATACCATCATTTATCCATTCACTTACTGAAGGATATCTTGGTCACTTCCAGTTGTTAGCAATTATGAGAAAACTTCTGTAAACATTTGCCTACAGGTTTTATGAGGACAAAAATTTTCCAATCAGTTAAGTAAATACCTACAACTACAATTACTGGAGAATATGTTAACATTATGTGTGGCTTTGTAAGAAATCACCAAGCTGTCTTCCAAAGTGGATATACTATTTTGTATTCCAATTAGCAATGGATGATAGTTTCCTTTCCCTCACCAGCACTTAGTATTGTCAGGTTTTTGTTTTCTGCATTTAATTTTAGCCATTTAATAGGTGAATTCTGGGGTTAATTTGCAATCCCCTAAGGACGGGATGTTCAGCATCTTTTCATATGATGTTTTTGCAATTTGTGCATCTTCTATGGTAATGTGTCTATTTAGATCTTTGCCCACTTTGTAATTGGGCTATTAGTTTTCTTATGATTGAGTTTTAAAAGTTCTTTGTGGTAATCAGTTTTAATTTTAATAATGTTTTGATGCCTACTGGAGAAACTCACAGCAATCATGATTGTCTATTATCTAATTCTACATTTGGAGTTTTTTTAATTTAATAACTGTTTAATATGATGTGCCTACCACCAAGAACCTTTCAGTAATATTTTTGAACATACAAATGATTATTTCATTCCTAATCGCCCAACCATGAAATACCAAACTCCCTGCCTTCTTAATAGTTTATCTTTTCTTCACTAAGGAAATACTGTTCAGCCTATAAAATTTCGGCTGTTCCAATACTTGGGTATTGTATACTTCCAGCCAAACAGCCTTGAAAGAAAAGCAGAGTAGAATTATGGTTTGTGTCTGGCAGTAACAATCACAGGAGACTTTTTTCTCACAGAAAAAAAAAAATCAAGAAAGACAGAGGTTCACAAATGGAGACAGTTATTCACCAAGTAGCTCTTCAGCCACAAATAATCCATATTTTGATGATTTCATATTTTACAGTCCCCCAAATAATACCTTAAAGTGCTTCACTTTTTATCCACATCCTCATAAATCACTCTTGCCTCAAACTGCAAAAACGGTAGGGGAAAAATACACCAGTTGTTTTTCTAAATTTTTGCTTATTTTCTGGCCTGTGAGAGACTGGGGAAACTTTTCTGGACATCTTTTACAAGGCATAAGAGACAGTGTAGCAAAGTGGTTACAAGTCCAGGCTTTGAGCCAGACTGCTTGGGTTCTTACCCGCTCCGTAGCACTGAAGTCATAGCAGCCTGCAGAAAATTCCTTGACTTCCTCGTATCCCAGTTCCTTTATCTCTAAAATAAAGAGAATAATGATATCTACTTCCCAGAGCTGACAGGAGAATTAAATTAGTTAACACTTTGTTATAGAAAGAGAATAGTACTTAAAATCTGAAGTAGAAAAGCTGAATGTATTCTATCCTGAAGTAAGATCTATGCTGGTCAGGCATAGGCTCATTGAGCAAAGCAAACTGTTGAACATTTATTAGGGTACTTGAGAAATGCATGATTTGCAGATGTCTTAGTTACAAAGGCAGGAGTTCTCTAAATCTCTCTTGGAAGTGTGGTTTGTGTTGTAGTAGCGGACTAATATCAGTCTCAGCTTTAAAAGTATATTCACTGCCGTAAGTCCACTACTGATTGACCAGCTTTGAAGACTGTCATTTGTTGGCTGGCTTTCAGAGATGTGTTAAATGAAACAAATTGTCATTTATTCATTAAATAAGTTTCAAACCAGTTCTGATATATACTTATTATCGTGGTTAAACTGTCTATTCTTTACTACATGCTTGAGGAATTACTCGTTTTTTAACTTAGATGCCATACAAGTAATAAGTACTCAGTTAATGTTAGCTACTATTGTGTAGGGAGTTGATTTGGTTAATAATGAATAGTTGGGGACAATACATCTTTAGCATATTTTTATTTCTGAGTCACAAATTTCTAATTGCGAAAGGTGGAGCGTGAAGAATTTAAGAATCTGACTTACAGCCTCCTCCATCATTCTAATAAGTGCAGTAGCCCTATACATTGAAACAGCTACTATTTTCATTCAGAAATGCAGGACTGTACAAATGAATGGGCAGGAAGAAAGGTGGAAAATTGTCATAAGTAAGTAGTATCATGAATTAGAACATGCGATATGCTACATTTATGAGATATCCTCTACCTGCACTCTGTGTGGAGAGCAGAGATGTGGTTTCCTTTGGGGAATCCCCACGCACACTGAGGCCATTCTAAACATGTCTGAAGGAAAGGGCTCTGCAAAGCCAGAACGTATACTAAAGCTGCAGAGCAGATAGTAGGGCCAAATGTATGGTCTGTCTTTGTATATTGTCTTATTTGTGTATGTAAACTTCATTCCATGAGTAAGGTACAAATTGAATCTTTTACTTCTTTGTCTACATTTTTTCAAAAACAGTTAATGAAACCTTGTGGGATACAAATGGGGTGAACCACGTATAGCAGAGCTTACTACATCTGCATCATATCCCAAAGTCCTTATGACTCTTGCGTAAGTTGAGCATTATTTTTTCTTCTTGTTCTTCTTTTGTACTCAAATACTGAAATGCACTCATATATTGAGATGTACTCTATAAATCTTTTTCAATAGTTTCTCACTAATAATCCTCTTACCACTGAAATGTACATTAATATTTCCACTTTTCAGAGAGTAAGAAAAATTAGAGCTATATGTCTAGTGTTAATCTTCTAATAAATTACACAAATCTGAAAAGAGTCGACTTTTTTTCTCTTACCGTTGTGAGGAAATCAATACATTTCATCTTTTTCTTTGGAAAAACATTCCCCGAAGAATTCCCTCCAAAAAAAGTTGAGGCTTCCTTATCATTTTGCATAATAATCTATGTATAAAATTACAACTTGATATCACAAGTTGTTAGCCATCCATAAACAATTAAGTATGACTTTAAAAAGAGAGAGAAATGGCTTGACTCTGCAATATAAGACAATTCTAAATCATTTCCCCATTAACATATGTGTATGTGGTGAGTGATAATGAATGTCTAAGGTGATGAAACATAACTATGATTCAGTGAGGTGTTGTCAAGATTTTTTTAAAATTTCCAATTAGTGTTTGGAGAGCTTTCACTACAATGTCATCAGCTACAGGCCTGTGTGAAGGCATTTTCACTGCTGACGAAACCAGAAAAATATCATGTCTTTCCAAGACTTACAAAAAGTGAGAAATGTAATGTTGCACACAGACTTTTTCAGGATGGAAAATGACATTTTAAAAAACTTAACTCTTGTTCCACTGACTTTGCATTAACTCTTCTAGGCCATCACTGCTACTCATTAGGAAGGTGGGACTTAATGAGATAAAATATATTTTTCCATCTTAAATTAAAACTGTTTGCCTTATTATTAATTTAGATTTTGCTGATTTTATAGACAAATTTTAGCTTATCCCTAATGGGGCAACCATATAAGGAGTTGGTGTCTAATAGGTCACGAAGAATTTCTTTGATTTTAGAAGAAGCTAGCTCTCACGTACCCTTTTATGTTTCAAAAGCTTGCCTAGATAGCTAGCTGTTGGCTATTCCCCAGGTGTTGCAGACCGCAGACTAGACTCCTAGTGAGAAAGAAAAGCAAAACAAAATATCACCTATTTACCAAGCGAATAATTACATAAATATGCCTATGTCAATATTTCTCTTTAATCCAACAATATATGATCAAATATAACAAAAAATGATTTTAGAGAAAATCCAATGATTTGGCAAAACATTTCATTTTCATATTATTTCAAATATTATTTTGTAATATGCAAATTGAAGTAAGTTATTAGGGATTTATTTCTTAATCTAAATGTCTCAATTCTACTTTCTAACCCTATTCCAATCTCTCTTCCCTTTGCTACATTATTAGTTAAATGCTGAATAGGTTAGCATTCTTCAAGAATAAGATGTGATTTTATATTATACTTGAATAAGATAGCAAAAAATAGGACCTTATTACAATATCATATAATTTTAAAGGACACATTCAAACCTTTCAATCAACAAGTGTATACTAATACTTAAAAGTGTTTAGCACTGAAATCCATGTGATGCCGCATCTCTTATTTCTCAGAGCTTATAAAATAGAGAGCAACAACAAACACATATGGATGAAATAGTTCAGCGATAATGCAAGGCAGTATGTCCATAATCACCATAAAGAAAGATAAGTAAGTCAAATACTGTCATTTCTTTAAGCAGCCTAGAAAAGTACCAAAATATAACAGGAAGGAAAGTGAAGGGCCTCAAATCATGGTTGCTTGTAACTAGTTAACCTTTCTGAAATTCAATTTCTTCTTGTTGTACCATGCACAGGTATATGTTCATAGTTTCTGAGGTCCCTAAAAAAAGGTAGATCCATTGAAACTGGAAGACTCAGAGAAGCTGAACAAAGGAATTAGAATTTCAACTGCATCAAGAAAGTTGAAAAAGATTCGATTAGTGAGAAGGAATAACAGGAAATGGGATCACTATGAAGAAAATCTGGAAATAAAAGCAGAAAATGCCATGGTCAGAAGATAGTGACAAACGTAGAATGAAAATGAAGGTGGATTGATAGAGAAAGGCTAAGATATAGAAGTTAAAGGCCATGCTGAGGATTTGAACTTTTTCTGTAAGATGTACAGAAACACTGGAGATTTTTTAGCAGGGCAGTGATAAAATCTCTCATTTAAGACTACTAATCATATGTAATGGGTTGATTGGAGAGGAAAGACCAGGAGATGAATGAAAGAATAATTGTCTTTGTGTGAACATAAAGAACCAGAGTAAGGTGATAGAAATGAGGATGTACATGAGGCATTGACATTGGAAAATATTTAAGAAAGAAGACAGAGTGTCTGGTGACTGATGGGAAGGTGCTGAAAGAGAAGGGAGAGTCAGGAATGCCTCCAAATTTTTATTGTGGGTATATGAAAGAAGGGTGATTGCACAGAGGAAACAGGGGAAAGGAGTATGGGGAGGCAGGGAATGGTCATCAAAAAATCATGAATCTTCATTTAACTAACAATCTCTGTCTCTATGCAATTTTAAGAAGTGGCTTGGAAAAAGTCAATCTATATTAATTAGGAAGTAATTATGGAAATTCTGAGGAGTCTTGGTAGAGGTGCAAGGCCAAGCAAAAATCTGTAATATCTTTAGCAAATTTCTGCTTACAGGTTTGAAAGAGGTGCATATATTTTTTTTTTCTTGAACCATGGGAAAAGGTATTTTTCCAGTACAAAATCGCTTTTGGCAACAATTACACTGATAAATTTCATTAATTTAAATCATTCTTTCATAAGCATTTTGACTGCAAAAAAAATCAAGTTAAAACTTGGCTCATAGCTGACTACTTACTACATATAGCATGTATTTTGTTAAGCTAAAATAAATCTACATAATTAAGTTTACTAGCAACTTGTGCCATTATATTTTGTCAAAACCAAGAGGTGACATGCAATTAAACTTACTTGGCTTTGTAACTTTTCCTGTTAAGATAGGTCTTTTAAACATGTCACTGGCAACTTTTCTCAGAAGCAGGATTTTGATCTTGTAGAAGCAAATACATACTTGAGAAAACGATATTTGTTAGCACAGAATCTTATTACTTTGTCTTAATGAGACCCAGTCAGTGTTTACTGAGTAGAATTTATTCAATATATGAACATGAATGCAATTATGCTCTCTACTTGACAGTTAAATGATCCCCTTACCTAAGAAGGCCTCTTATCTAGAGATTTTATCAGCATAAATAAACTAAATCTTTACACCTGTAATACAGCTATTATTCTAAATTTTCATATGGATGTCCCAAAGCGTAAAAAGGATAGCAATATTTTCATAGGAAAGTGAGTATTCTGTCAGGACCTACTCAACCAAATAGAATAGGTCTTATAACCTCCTTCTACATCTTTTGCTTTTGCACAATAATAAATAAATGCACAGTGTGTGCTCAATATTTAACTTATGAATTAAAAAGTTCTGAGATTTACTTCTTTGGCATTTAAGTTATTTTTATATCCAGGGCCAAGTAGTGAATAAACAATAGATAAGTAGGTATCAAATAGATAATTTTTTAGACTACCATAACTAAGGCCAAAGAAATATTTTTGAATAAATGAACGTGCTTCTAAGGTTAATCTTCCTAACTCCCGTGTAATGAGTATCTTAGCTCCAGAGAATGATTCTGATAGTGTCGGTGTAAGGTTTTGGGGCAAGTTAGTAAGACTCTTGGTAGTTGCTATTTCCACTTTAATAAAGGGTGATGTTTGAATGTAAAACTTAGTATCAATTTTGGCACCAAAGTATCACGAAAAAAATTGGAGCCACCATTTCCCAATCCTTTCAGTATTACCCATCTATGACTAAACATTGACAAAAGAGTTGAAACTAGCATATAGGTCAAATCTTACCCAGTTTTGCCCCCATCTCCTATCTGCTAACTGCTCTCAACCTACCAAGAATGAGACTTCTTTATCCTAAGTGAATTAACACAAGAACAGAAAACCAAATGCTACATGTTCTCACTTATTGGTAGAAGCTAAACACTAAATATCCATAGAGAATAGATACTGGGGATGTACTAAAGACAGGGGAGAAACGAAGGGGAACACGGGTTGAAAAATCTCCTATTGGTACCATGGTCACTACCTGGGTGATGAGATCATTTGTAGCCCACACCTCAGTGTCATGCAATACACCCATCTAATAAACCTGCAAATGTACTCTTTAATCTATAATAAGTGTTGAAATCATAAAAGAAGAATGGGACTTCAGCAATATTACTAGTGTATTTGGGGTCCCAGAACCTCCAATTCTCAAAACCAAGGAGAACACAGGCAATGCTTGAGTGGGTAGAGTGAGTATAATTAAAGTGTGTTTTATTTGCAGGAGGGCCTGATACCTTCTAGGAGAAATAGATAATATGCCCATTTAAACTTGTATATAGGCTTCTGGGTTGCTGAGGAATGATTGCCACTCATTAGCCTTCCAGGCCATGTTCTAAACAAGAAAGGAAGTTGTTCTGAAAGGAGAGTCAAAGTATCCAGGATTGGTGCTAGGTGACAAAGCAAATAGAGAACTTTAAAGGTAGCATACTAGAGTTCATTCCCATTTGTCCTCTGGCATAAATCATCAGACACTTTTATCAAATTCCCAACTCAAGGGAAGGAAGAAATATAATGAGCTGAAAAAGCCATACCTCCAGATGTACTAGAAAATAATAATTTCCAGAAATGAGGTGCTTCTACCCAGGAGATGTACAGGATAATCTACTGGAATAAGAAATTATAAAATAATATACCACATGTTCTCACTTATAAGCAGGAGCTAAATGGTGGGCACACATGAACATATATAAGGAAAAAATAGACACTGGGGACTCCAAAAATGTGGGAGGGCAGTGAGGATTGAAAATTTACCTATTGAGTACCACGTTCACTATTCAGGTGATGGGTACACTAGGAGCCCAATCCTCACCACTACACAATATATCCATGTAACAAACCTGCCTGTGTACCCCCTGAATCCATAAACATTAACAAACTAAGAAAGAAATTATATTTATAGTTTTTCCAAAATGTAAGAAAGATTATTTTAATAGTATTTATTATACATCTGGACACCAGCACCCATACTAGGACGTATGTCACGTCACCCAGCTTCATATCATATACAATAGCACAACATTTGTTAGCTCTCAGAATACTGTGATTTACTATATTTTAAAGTGATTTATGGGTTATATTGTCTTTTATAATGAATGTTCATAATTATTTGAAATAAGTGTATGTAAAAATATTTTTTACTGTATCTATGAATACTAGTTATCTCAAGACAATATATTTAAGAATTATCCAAAATATGTTATTTATTTATATTCCTATCTAAATGTATTTGTCCATATCCATATGTCGTCATCAATCTATATCTATCCATTTATTCATTCATTCATTCATCTATCTATATAGGGGTATTCTAAAAAACTGTGTGAATTTGATATACATTCAAAATGTTTGAACACCACCGATATGGAAAACAAACAGCACAAGCTCATTGCATCTTGTAACCTCATGTTATCTTTTCAAACAAATTGATAGAGCACATTTTCTCTACCTCAGGATGGTGGCAGAATCCCCTGTCAAAAGATAAGATTTAAATGCTGAGAAAGCAGTAACTTCCTCCATGAAAATTAAGAGCAATCAAAGGGCCTGGAAACTGTTCTGAGAGGGGGTTGAGAAAAGTAAGACATTTCATGGATAAGAGGGTGAGGATGTTTGTGCTAGAAGATTATCCCAGTGTCATCTAAACGTAGAGATAATTATTTCATCCATCCATTCCTCAATCACCCCAAAACTATGCATTTTGCTAGGCCCTGGAATGTGAAAATGAAAATGATACATCCCAATCTTCAAGATATTTATGGTCAATGAAGCTAATTCATCTAAACCAATTTATTTTATAATATCAAGATATGACTATTACTTTAAAAATCAAAATTAAAAGGTGAATATATAGTGGTGAATGTTGTTTGCCTTTTCCTTTATAAAGAAAGAAAAAACACAAAGTACAAAAATACCAAACATCATTTCATAAAAGCAACTGTTGTCTACGTTTAATATTATAAAAACACTGTTAAATTTCAATGTACATTTTAGTAACTCTTGATTTAAAAATCAATATTTTAAAGTGTACCTGTCGATAAGTCATGCTTTTTCTAGCACAATTCACCTAAAGTAAATGAAACAACCATGCTTGACATTTAATTGAAAGAAAAATTAAAATGACTTTATATATTTTGACTGTTATTAGAGTGTATTAAAATGCATTTAATAATATAATATTTAAAAGATACTAACCTGACTTTAAATATTTTAAAATCACTTATTTATTTTCATTGAAAAAAATTAAAGGATGACTAAGTATTCATAAGGGATGGTTAAAGCTATTTCAGGTAAAAGAAAGGAGTAAAGAAAGAGAAAGGGAGAAAGGGAGGAAAGAAGAAAGGAAAGGAAAATAAAATAATGAGCTAAAGACTAAACTGCAATTAGTGTATTAAGAAGGAACACCTAAATCTAATGTTTATTGAGCACTTTCTAAAGACCTTCACCTAAACCAGTGAAGGCTTTATGTCTTGGTGATGACATAAAGTGGTTCCATGTTGATGTCACAGGTAGACAACTTTTCCTGTAAAAGGCCAGATGATAAATATTTTATATAGATATGGGCCACATGGTAGTCCAACCACTCAACTTTGCCACTAGAGTGCAAAAACAGCCATAAACAACCATGAAACCTCTGTAAACACTGTTTTTTGCATTAATGACATAGTTAACTTTCTCTTAAGCATATTAAGACAGGTACGACTAAATGGATACTGAAATTTGAATTTCTCACACACAAAATATTCTTTCAATTTTTTTTTAACCATTTAATAATGTAAAAACCAATCTTAGCTGGCTGGTCATACAAATCAAGCATTGGGCCAGATTTGGTATGCAGACCACAATTGCTACATCTTTATGATGTTCTATTTAACACTGAGATTAAGATATTTCTAAACCATCCTGTGAGATGCCCTGGGGCTAGCCTTCCAGAAGTTTATTTGCATGAGGTATTGAGAAATTTTATCAGGGAGACTTTCTTCCAAGGGAAAAATAAATTGGAGAGAAAAGATTGGTCTAAAGGTAGAGGGAGAATTTTTATTTCAATATACTTTTTCATATTGTTTTGCCTCATAGGGTAACCTCTATGAACTTGCATCTAAATTCTCACAAAGGGCTTAAGTTGAAATGTTTTAAGAGCTTTTTGTTCCTCTATGAATTTTATAACACATCAGAATAGAAACAGCACTGTTCCATTATCTAAGAGTATTACACAAAAAGGTGAAATCAGCATTTCTCTTGACTTGCCACCAAATAATCTGTAAGCTTTGGCAATTTGGGGACTCTAGAATAGCTTTGGCACAGATATGACCCAGTAAAGATGACGGGGCACAGTGTGCAGAACAAGAAAGGGTAATCCCATTTTTAACCCAAGCTTACCTTAGGGAACTTGGGGTTCCACACTTAATCTTTACAGTAACTATGTGAGGACAGTGTTTTATTCCTCTTCTTATCCCTAAGCTAATTCTGAGAGAAAGTAGGCCTAATGAGAATGACAGCAGATCTGAAAGGAATACATCCTACTGCTGTCTTTTTTGTCCACACCTCGCCTTGGTATTATTTTTGCAGAAACGTTTGTGTGTGGAACTGAGTATATCTCATCCAAGAATATGTTTTTGATTTGGGGGTTTAGTTTTAGTTTTAGTTCCAGTTTTGTTTTTACCTAGTGTTGTTGAGAAAATGACAATCTAAAAGTCTAAATAAATGTTTGAAATGTTGATTGTTGTAGAAAAATATTTTTCAAGATTGATCTTAATATAAATACTTTTAAATATTGATTGATAACTGAGCATTTACAGTTCTGAAAAGTTGCTCTCATCCATTAAAAAATGTATTTCTGAACACATTAATAATTGTATCTTACAATTTATTTTTGGAATTAATTTCCATTGGATCATCATCTCACATCACCTACCAGCCCAGGACGCAAAACTACCATCTTTGAAGTTGTCACTCAGGGGTGGCTTCGATGAACACAGCAAGAAGAAAACTATCAGAGAATCACTTTTTTAAAAAATTATTGAAATTGTGGAAACAATTCAGAAATGTGCCTTTGTTTTCCAGTGCTGTGAGTGAATAAAGTTGGCTCTTGAACAACACAGGTTTTAACCGCACAGGTTATATGTGGATTTTTTTAATATAATGAAAAATCTTTTGGAGATTTGTGACAGCTTAAAAAAACTTGAGGCAAAGAACTTGCCCTAAAAATGTGGGGGAAAAAATTAAGACAAAGTTAAGTATGTCATGAATGCAAAAATATATATATTTAGATACTAGTCTATTTTATCATTAACTGCCATAAAATATACACAAATCTATTTTAAACAGTTAAAATTTGTAAAAACTCAAACACTTACAGACCATACATGGCACTATTGGCAGTAGAAAGAAGTATAAACAAACTTGAAGATCCAGAATTAAGTCATAACTGCATAAAATTAACTGCAGTATATAGTGTATTGCTGTAATAATTTTGTAGCCACCTCCTGTTGCTACTGCGGTGAGCACAAGTGTTGCATGTATCCCCTTAAATCACCATGTGATGCTAATCATCTCCAGGTGAGCAGTTCTTCTCACCAGTAAGTTGTATTACACAGTTAAGTGTTCTTTCATGGTTCTCACGTAATTTTCATCGTTTTTTTTTTTCAATACTGCTTTATTTATACCATCGACTGAGGTCTACAGCTATGGTTGCCCACCATTTTAGATAGATAATGCATCCTGTAAACAGAAGACATACACTTACAGTATCAATAAATACAGTAGAGTACTTTAAATGTATTTTCTCTTATGATTTTATTAATATTTTCTTTTCTCTAGCTTGCTTTACTGTAAGAATATAGTATATAATAGATGTAATATACAAATATGTGTTAATCAACTATATATTTATCAATAAGGCTTCCTCTCAACAGTAGGCAATTAGTAGATAAAGTTTTAGGTGAAAGGAAGAAAAGGAAGGAAGGAAGGAAGGAAGGAAGGAAGGAAGGAAGGAAGGAAGGAAGGAAGGAAGGAAGGAAGGAAGGAAGGAGAAAGGNGGAAGGAAGGAAGGAAGGAAGGAAGGAAGGAAGGAAGGAAGGAAGGAGAAAGGAAGGAAGGAAGGAAAGAAGAGAAGGAAGGAGACTCTTCAAGGATGAAACAATGTCAGCCTACAACAAATCTGTTTTGTCTGCGGAGGAGACAATTCATGTTCATAGATTCTAGTCTGGTGGCCATTAAGATCCATCAGTATTTCATTTCCACCAAAACACATTGTGATACTCTCAAACTCCCTGAAATTGTGGTGAACATGCACAATCATGGGATTACGAACTTCTCCATCCATCACAAATTTTCAATCAAAAAACACACTTAACTTATTAAGTTGCATCTCCGGCTGACTTTGTATTCCACTTTCTTCCTGCATTCAGCTGGAAGCATTCACAAATAACAAAATATAATACTTCCCATGTTATGTGTTGCCAGGCAATCAGGGCAGAAATAATTAACACGAGAAAGTGGACTGCCAGTATCCTGCTGAATGGCTCTGGAAAGAGTTCAAATATGACAAACATTCTTAGCTGTCCCTTCTGGGACACGTGCTCTGAAATAACAGTTTGAAAGGACAACTGCCAACTCCAGTTTCAAACAGTTTGACAGCACTACAGAATTTCATTCTAAAATCTGACTCAGTTTTTATTTAAAGAAGAATTCATCTATGCACACTATGTCTTTTTGTGCCCATTTGTAAAAGGGTCCTTCCTGATCTCCTGCCACCTCTGTTCAAGCCCAACTGCCTAATGAAGCTAATGCTGAGCACTAGATCTTTCCATAAATGCAGAATTCACACTGAATTCAAAGCGAGACCTGGGTCTGTGAAGAGCCTTGTGTCAGGCAAGCCAAGAGGATCACAGATTTCTTTTTAATGCCCTATCTCACTTTCTCTCTAATTCTGTTTAAATAAAAAACAAGTTGGAAAACCAATCAATTCAGTAAACACTTTCACACAAAGAAATCTTCAACCAGGAGTACCTCACATGAGAAGCGATGTGATAGACATCTAAATACTTTCAAAGAATCTTAGTTGAATTTGTTGCAAGTTAGGTCAATGAACATTTGTCGAGTACTTGTAAGGTATAAGGCCCCGTGGTAAGTGCTGGAAACCATTATAAAAACACAGTCTCAACTCTCGTATACTCGATTCTAACTCTGGTGAGAAAAACACGAATGTAAACAGTTACTTCAGTGCAACTCAATAAATTGCTAAAATAGAAGTATAGATAGGGTGCAGTAGGTATAAAGATCAGAGACTCCAGAGCTAATTTAATTTTATAGTTGTTACTTCTGGAAGGGACCGTGGTGACTATCTGGTACAAGTCACACCTAACACAGAACACCACTGATAAAGGATCACAAACCTTCTATTCAA
This sequence comes from Theropithecus gelada, assembly GCF_003255815.1. Classification (NCBI taxonomy): domain Eukaryota; kingdom Metazoa; phylum Chordata; class Mammalia; order Primates; family Cercopithecidae; genus Theropithecus; species Theropithecus gelada. The sequence continues at coordinate 126,379,280 of NC_037668.1, read as the reverse complement.
ACACTTCAGGTTTGGAAACCTTGATTCCAGTTCTGTTTCCAGTCATTCATCAATGCAGTTATTAAATACTTATTGGTACATTATTATGTACGTTTGTCCTGAGATATTAAATAAATAATTAATGCACCTGACTTCATAGATAGAACTTATTATTTGGTGTGAAAGACAGATATTTGGCAAAAAATTGAAAGTGTGCTGGCAGTATGAAAGAAGGCATACAACTTTATGCTGCTCCATTCTTGCCATGCATGTGTGCATGCCTCTACTTCTCTTGACTTCAATCGCTCATCCATCACATGAGGGAGGGAGTTGAAGCATATCTCTAATGTCCCTTCCAACTCTAAAGATACTATAATTTCTAGAGGGAGAGAGCTAACTGTTTTGTGAGAGTAAATATGCTCCTTTTTGAAATCACTGAGCTCTTTTGAAACTTGGTGTAGTGGAAAGTCTCTATCTTTGGAGCCCAACACAACTGTTTTAAAACCATCACACTGATATTTACCAACAGTGTGATCTTGGGGTGATTTGTAATTTCTGTGAGCCTTATCTTCCAGTGTAAAGTAGGAATAAAAAACTGAGGTTTATCAAGATTATTTTTTAAAGAGATAATATATGTAAAACAAGTAGCATATTGTAGTGGCTGGCACACAGATACAAAGTATTGCTAGCTACCTTCCCCTGCGTTTTTTTCCACTAGCTCAAAATCAATCACTCAATTCACTAATCTCTCTCTCTTAATGACATTTGACATTCATAGAATTTATTGAACAATTAGATTTATTGAGTGCCTACTTATGTGCCAGGCATTGTGTTAGGTGATGGGGATACCTAAAAAACAAGACAGTCACTCAGTTCCTGCCCTCATAAAAGAAGTAGATAGGTCTGATTTTTCTCCAGATGTCAACCTACTTTCTAAGGTAAAGCTTTTGTGGTCCTAACCTGCTTCTCTGGGGTGCTTCCAGAACAAGACTCTGAGCAATGCCCTCAGTGATCCTCAGCCATTTTCACAAGGTACTCTCCAATGATTTGTCTGTGCTTCTGCAGCAGCTCTTCCCTAAAAGAATCAACCTACCTGGAAACTACCAAATAAACTCCTGCTTTATGCAATCACAAGGAAACCTCAGCTAGTTTTTTTCAACCTGATTAACTTAAAATGGACCCTAAGTGCAAAAATTTCTCACCTTTGAAAACTTCCATCACTGTAGTATATCTGTTTTTAATTTTTGGTAACTAAAATAATCTTGCCTGCCTGAGAAATTGGGGAGGTGGGGGAACTGTGTCTATGCACTTCTAATTTTCAAGTCCTTACAGAGGCTCACATCTTCCCTTTAGTGTCCACCTTTGAAGTTCTTTTTTCCAAAGTTGCATTCCCCTAATTAGTTCCCAAATAGACAAAATTATTGGAGTTACTTTTATCTTCCCCAGATCAGCTGTTTTCAGTTATGGCATTTCTAATTTCCAGAAAGATTCAGAGTGAAAAAATTTGTCCTGATGGGCTCGCTCAACCTAATTCCAATTACAGAATAGATTTTTTGACCTTAGTTTTAACAATTAGGTGTCCCTCTTTCTGAAATAACTAAGGTTATGAGTGTATTTCTCTATGTTAGCATCTCAATAATCTTCTTGGCTATCTGAAATAGATTAATAACGTCCTTCTAATGATTTGCCTTTTTTTATTTTTGTTTTAAGAATAGTTACATTAGAATTCATTGGCTATCATTTTAGTCATTTTCTTCAGGCAATACTGTTTCCATTGCTTGTGGATTAACAGACAGTTGCTTCCCCATGCCCCTGTGGAACAGACAATCAGAGAGTTGCACTGGTCAATGAGCCCTGATGAAGTGTGATCAGTAAATTCTCTTATCACCATGGTAACTGGTATACTCCTTAGATGCTGCACTATCTTGGTACCATGGGGAGAAAGCTTGATGACACATCACTGTGCTCTCCTTCTACATTAACCTTATTGTTTGACTCAGTCTTTGGGGATATCATTGTTCAAATAATTATAAATCCATAAAATGTCCACATCTATAATTCTGCATATTATCTGCAATATCATAAGAAAATGTGCCAGATGCTTGGATAAGTCAATGTAGGTGATGTACAAATTTATTATTTTAAAGTTCTTCTACAAAAAGAAGGGAAATGATTTAGCTGAATTGTTCTTTAAAACACCAAATTGAGTCTTAGTGTTCTTGTTTTACATAAGGGCTCACAAAACATTGCTTTAATTTATATCAGAGTTTTCAGTTTCTGGTTTAATCTTGACATACTACAGACTTTCCTTGATTTGATTTAAAGCTTTTCTTTCTCTATTTTCCTTGAACTAATCAATACAGTTAGCCCATTTTCCAATTTTGTATAGAAGCTGCTTTTCCATGTCAGTTTCCATGTCAGTGGATATCTTTGTGTGATATGACCCAATTAAATTCCTACTGAAACAATCTTAGCTATTAGAATTCTCAATTCCAAGTTTTTAGAATTGTAGTCATTTGCAAAAGAATGTAGCAGGTTAGTTGTAGGTTATTTGCTGGTCTACATGGGGGAGGGCACTAATTGTCTTTTAATTAACTAAGCTAATATGTTCTATGCCTCCAAACCATTGTTTTTCAATTCTTAGCAACGTCCAAAAACCATATCTGTTTCTGAGACAGTGACCTTACCCAGGCTCTTTCTTAAGGGCTTATCTCTGCTGGATGATAAACACCCCACAGGTCTTGGGAGTTCACATTTTGCATGCACGATAATGTAGGAAGTGATATACCTAGCCAAGACTAATGGCTTATCTACTATAAACCATAGATGGGCATTGGCAGGTTTTCAGCTTTCCACTCAACATTTTCGCAATTTAAGGCAGACTCTTAGCATCACTTGGATGTACTTTTTGCAGTTTACTTTATCATTATTCAGTGCCATGTGATTTCATATCACAGTCAAAGTGAATAATGGAAGTTTTGCATTATTATTAGCCACAAGCATAACTCAAATGTCCTGGGACTTCACCTGTCTATGGGTGGATCCACAGGAGATGACATTAACAATGCCAAATGGGTTGGTTCATAATCCCAAATTTAGTCACCATCACAGTCATTTCTGTGAATCTAGCGAGAGCTCATGAATGCTAATGACATCAAGCCTCTTGATGTCTCTTCACTATGGCCAATCTTGCCCCAAGGAGTCACTTTGCCAATGACAGAGTCTCTAGCATCCTCTGTGCAAAACTGCCCCACTGCAATGTGTGTGTGTGTGTTTGTGTGTGTGTTACCAAACGATTCCCAATGTTTCAAAAACAACCCTGCAAAAGTCTCATGGTGCTAAATAATACTGAGTTACTTTCATCCCTCATTCTTATAGTACCAACAGATGCCTCATAATTTACTGACAGCTATGGGGTCAGCTCCAGACCCTGGGTCCAGAGGAGCAGAAAATCACCCTGACCTGTGCAGCTCTCTAGTCTCTGACTTCCCAAAAACTTCTGTGCAAAACAACTCTTTAAGCGTTATTATTGCTCTTATGGATATCAGTGTACCTGAGGGGGTTGTAGCAGCCCAAAGCATCATTAGACACTATCTCATTTTATCTTCTGTCAGAACATCCTGCTTAAGTAAATGGAAAATACTTTTTAGCAAAATGAAACAGTGGAGAAGATGACAAAAGGGAAATCAGTCTACCTATTCTTTCTTTTTAAAATTCCCAGCCAGGAGGGAAGCAGCTTCCTTCCAAGAACAGTTAAGGAATAGTGACGCTTGCGTCTGCTCCAAAGATAAGGGTCACAGCTGGAACTGTTACACAGACATCTCTTATGACCAAATCACTGTTTAGTGCAGGTCTGTTTCTTTACTCCTAATGAATCCTGGCTTTAGAATTGCAGGAATTCATCCAGCAGAAAAGAGGACTGCACTCATGTGTTATTTGCCCATGAGTGAATCACCTTCGATAGAGTCTAAATTCCATAATTTTGTATGATGGATGCTTGAGTGTTTTGTGAGTGGGCCCTGAAAATCAGGATCCAATTTGGAAACATGGGTAAGGACGCTGCAAATGATTGTTGTGTTACTAAGCACACATTTGTATACTTTAAACCAATCTCAGTTACAAAGAATAACATATGTAGAATAAAGTGATAACTGACAAAATGACAAACACCAAGGCTTAACTCATTCAGGATTACATTCGATATCTGAAATAGTAAATTTTCTAGAATAGTGTTGTAGTGATTTCCATGAAATATACCTTAGTGAAGCAAGGTAATTTTCTCACCATCAAGCCATCTGCTGCCATTAATGCCCTTGTGTTCAGAACAGAGAATCAACAATCATATATCCTAGAATGCTTTAAGACTTGCTCTCTTCAAGGCAGATTTCTTTGTTCTCTGATCACTATTTAAATCAAGTATAGCTAAGGCAAATGTCAACTAAACAGGTGTCATAAATGAGTGAACATAATAAGGAGATGAAGGCACAACAGTGAACCTGAGACAGAGTTCCATCCACACCTAACCCTTCCGGGTGCATTAAAAAAAATGACTGTAAAAAGCCAAATAAATACATCCACAGGCCACACCTTACATCTGTTACGAGTCTATTCGGTGCCTTCTGCAATCTGAGGCCCCTGTGCCAACCCGTACCACATCTGTTTGCACCTTCTAACTTAAATTTGTTCATATTCATATTTCCTTCTTTCAAACCACAGACACTTTTGAAATAACAGGTTACACATACTCACATCGATGAGGCAGAATTCATGTTGTATTCCTATTTTTGTAAGAGTGATTTTGAAAAATGATACAAATAGTAATTAAGTAGAACTGTATATAACTAATCCTTAATTCAAAGTCATCAGTTATTTTTAATCTCAAATATGGACTTTTTCATTTTCTGTATGTGCAAAAATTCCAGTCATTGATAAATTCAGATGCCTATATTTACATTACACAGTGCAAATAAAACTAAAGATAAAGCAATTTGCTAATATTGGTTTCAGCTACTAAATAGAAACTTCAGCCATCCTTTAAGATAATAATAGCAAGTCAATGGTTGCCTTCCAAATATTTTAAAAGCTGAAAAAGGTGAATACTGTATTAACGTACTTCTTAATTTGCACATTTCACAGATTTTAACTAGTTATTGTAGCTATTGCATGTTTAAATAAGTACAGAGAAGGGGTGTACTCCAGGAATACAGTTATTTGATTTTACAAAAAATGTGAGATTCAGACAGTTTTTCTATCGCAAAGTTAAGCCTCTTAGAAAATAGTTAAGAATAATGAAATGGTTCAGATGGCAGGATGAATTTTCAAGAAATAAGTGAATGTACCATAAATATTCATAATCGTGTTAGCTTCACTTTTTAAACAATTTCCAAGATGTTAGCTTGCTTCAGTGTAACTGCTGGTCAAATCAGAGACACAAAGGTTAGGGTATGCTTCCCTCATTAATGATTTGGCTGAATGCACATAGCAGTATAATGTATTTTATGAGTGAGGGAAATGATATTGGTTTGAGAGGTCTCATGTAGCAGTCATATCCTGTCCAAATATAATTTTGAAAACAATCAGAGCCATTATGGCTCATACAGAAAGAAAGATAAAGACAGATAGCTGTATATGGGTTTTTAATAAGTAATTCACCCTGGGTCTTGAAACATCAGATTGCCAAGTAATGTTATTAATGTATAAGCATGTTAGTAAAATCATGTATTCTTTCCATTGGCTGGCTTTAGATATGTTTCCAATGCAAATATTGTGTAAATGTATTGAATCCAAGTTATGCAAATCAAGAATGTAATTCATCTTTCAAGAATTTTGCTTGATTATTTCACATGCCAATAAGCATTTTTCTGGCAACAGTATACTGACTATTTATATCTAACATATTCCACTGGTGAAATCATGCATCGTTTGCTGAATATTGGATATTTTTTGTTTAATATATTGATCACCTCTCAATCTTTAAGGTTAGCATCTTGTGAAACTTCTTATTTGGGTCTTCCATAATGAAAGAAAACTATTGGCATTATCAAAAAAAATTTTTTTTTTGCAAGGAGCAATATGTGTGCCCATAAATGAGAACCTCAAGAAAAGACTTGAAAATAAAAGATCTTATATCCAGAATGCTTGACCATCAGTCATATTGTTGGGGCAGATTTCAAAGACGCTCCTTCTTCCAACTGGCCACTCTCCTTTCCTCATGCTCATAAAACACAGTGGGTCTCTGTGATACAGTGTGCCCTCATTTACACACCAATGTTCCCATTGGGAACCTTAATGGCTGCTCTCATATTTAGCACTACTCAACATCTGCTCTGAGCATCACCTTCCAACACAGACCTACACAGATTAATTTCCTACAGTACTTGTGTGCATACTTATCTTTCTCATTAAACTGGAAGCACCTTTGCATGTGTTCCTGTATCATATTCATCTCTGACACTTTGCCTCTACTCTGCCTCTATTTAACATCGACATTTGTATGTAGTTAGTACTCATAATAAAGTGACATTTATTGAGCACTTATAATATGCTAGGTACAGGTCTAAGGACTTTATATTATTATCTCACTGAAAACTTACAATCAACTTTTGAGGTGGGTACTATGATTATCCCCAATTAGCAGATGAAGATAGTTAGACACTGAAGTTATAGTCTTACAGTTAGTCAAGATTGGATAGTTTTACTCCAGGACCTTCACTCTTAGCCAGTAAACCCAACTGTACTCACTATATTCTAAATATTTTAAATATACAATAGTAGTAATAATAACTAAAACTAAACACTTTCTATGTGTCTTTCCCTGTTCTGAGATATGTTTCTAATAGTTGATAGAAGATGTAGTATTACATAGTGGTTAAGAACTCTGCTCAAGTATGGGATGATCCTGATTCCAAATATCAGCTCCACCTCCCAGTAAAACTGTGACTTTGGCACTATCCCATTTTGCAGACGAGGAAATAAGAAATCAAAGAGTTGGTCGGGTGCAGCGGCTGATGCCTGTAATCCCAGCACTTTGGGAGGTCAAGGCAGGTGGATCATTTGAGGTCAGAAGTTCAAGACCAGCCTGGCCAACATGGTAAAACCCTGTCTCTACCGAAAATATAGAACTTAGCCAGGCATAGTTGTGGACATCTGTAATCCCAGCTACTCAGGAGGCTGAGGAAGGAGAATCACTTTAACCCAGGAGCTGAAGGTTGCCGTGAGCTGAGACTGTGCCACTACACTCCAGCCTGGGCAACAAAGTAATACTCCGTCTCAAAAAAAAAAGAAAGGAAAAGAAAAGAAAAGAAAAGAATAAAAGGAAAGGAGGGAGGGAAGGAGGGAGGGAGGGAGGGAGGAAGGAAGCAAGAAAGGAAGGAAGGAAGGAAGGAAGGAAGGAAGGAAGGAAGGAAGGAAGGAAAGAGTTANGAAGGAAGGAAGGAAGGAAGGAAGGAAGGAAGGAAGGAAGGAAGGAAAGAGTTAAATAAACATGATCTAATCAAAATTGATGGCTTGCATCACTTTACAATACCTTCCAACTACGATTATTCAATCAAGAGCTAAACCTCTCCAGATGAAGAACCTCAACTTCTACAGGTGACACATGCCATCCTTGAGCAGCACAAAGTTTTGGAAGGTTCCTGCTTTATTTAACAGAAATATCTAACATATTATTTCTATCCATTAATTTTAATTCTCTTTATTAGGTAATGACCATGTTTATGTGTTGCAAATGAAAATTCTAGAACCCACAGTCCAGCCTCTTCTCCAGTCTCCGTACTTTTTTCAAAAACTCAGAAAAAGATAATGTAATTTATTTTATACTTCGTGGTCCTTTAAGTATTTGATGCCTGCCCTCTTGGGTGTTTACCATTTTCTTCTTTTCAAGAAAGAAGGATTTTTTTCTTCAACCACATTTATTTAGAAATCTGTGTCCTCAGATGCATTCTACAATTATTTTCTACTTACTAACCCTGAATGACTTCAAACTGTATTTTTCTGACCCAGTAGTTCTCCCACCCTGAGTAGGCCTTGTCTCTGTTTGATCTGTTCCTGAATGGGTCTAAATTTTAAGAATAATTTTTACATAAATAAAAAAATTAGAGACTCTCTAATGTTACTTGTGGAGCATCATGGAACATTAACCCTGTGGCACATACATAAAGATTTTACAGTTTAACCATTTTGTTTAATCACTGAGTTAGAGAGAGATAAAAATAAAGAGTGAGAGAGATGCATATGAGACGCACGTAAAGGTAGGCATATGCACATATAGTTTAAAGATATGACTGCAGAATGCAAAACTGACCTTCTATTCAATATTTTTGATACATAGCAGTCAACTTCAGGAATCTTTAGGTAGTTGTATTTCTTAGTCCTTTTTTATGCTGCTGATAAAGATATACCCAAGACTAGGAAATTTACAAAAGAAAGAGGTTTATGGGACTTACAGTTCCACGTGGCTGGGAAGGCCTCACAATCATGGTGGAAGGTGAAAGCCATATCTCACATGGTGGCAGACAAGAGAAGAGAGCTTGTGTGGGGAAACTCCCCTTTTTAAAACCATCAGATCTCATGAGACATATTCACTATCATGAGAACAGCATGGGAAAGACTTGCCCCCATGATTCAATTACCTCCTACAGATCCCTCCCACAACACATAGAAATTCAAGATGAGATTTGGGTAGGGACACAGCCAAACCATATCATTGTACTAATCTCTGGTGACTTCAGTTAACTGAAATTGTTTTCTAGTCACTGAAACCACCATATTTTCCTCTATTTTTTTCCTGTTATCATTCACTTGGTATGTTTATCAACAATCACTTCCAACCTCCTCTTCAGCTGGCTTCTCTAATCTGTGGATTCCATTCCCTATAGTTTTCTCTATGATTAATTTTCAATTTACTCTACACATTTGCCATCAATTGCTCCTACTAGCTAAAATTTATCATTATAAATTAATCCTTTTGGATCTTAAAAGCTACCTATTTTCAAGAGTACTTTACTAAAATGAAAGATTTTCAGGTAGAGGAAACTCTTTAAAAAATTATACCAGCTGTGAATGAGGCCATAAGGTGTGATAATGTCTTACAAGAAGGGAAAGCCAAATATGGCTTGATTCACACCTCTGCATATGGTTCTCTTATCATCACAAAACAAACAAACAAAATCTAAATGATACTATGCTTCCACCTGTGTATGCACTGAATCCTGCCAAAGTTACATAAAAATCAATTCAACAAAAGATCTGTATCTTGACTCCTTACAAAGGAACACAGTTAAGAAACTTATAGGAGCAGTTAATGGATCCCAAGAACAGGACTAGAATTAGGCTGTAATGTGCTGGGAAAACTTTGGGATTTATTTGGGGCTGGGAGGCATTAAGCAGGCAGGAACAACATTTTTAAAAAATCAGTGAAATTTGGTTTTCCTTTTAGGAAAGAAATAAGAATATAATTTATATATTTTACATATGCATATTTAAGACTAAATTTTACATTTCCAACCATTCATTGTGAAACAGCAACATAGAGATACATACCATGGACATCTCCAAATCTAAACAAATCCCAAACCTGAGACTGCAAATGAAACAGAGCTCTACCCATATATAGTCTTCATGTACTGTGTGCTATCACTTTAACAGTGGTCTTCATAGTACATTATATAGTCCAAGAGAAGAGAAAGTATATTCTTTCCCCCACAACATGTTATTGGTTCTTACAAAATGCTCCCTTGCAAATAAAATTTCAAATTTGATCATGGCCTATGTATAATTTCCAGCTTTGAAATCTTGGTAGGGAGAGATAGACAGGGAAATGAAAGATAAGAAAAGTTATTTTTTTTTCTATTTTAGTTCAGTAATTATTGAATATAATTGATACAGAAAATTAGCATGCTACATCCTCACCCATGTTTGTTTATCTACTCATTCAGTCAACAATGATTTATTGCCTACTTTGTGCCAAGCTCTATATATACATATCTATATTACAAGACACAAACACTATGAAAATGGTGCAATCTTTTCCCTTCTTTAAAGTGCAGTTCAAACGCCACTTCTTCTGGAAAACTTCACTAACTAACCTAAGCAGAGATAGTTCAGATTTCTTCCATAGCCCATTGATCTTTGTCTACATCCTTATTAAAGTGCTTTCCACCATGTGCTGTGATTTACCATGATTCTATGCACTTAATAGAGTTTTAATAAACGGATACTCACTTTCCAGCTGTTAGGCCTTCCATCATATCATACGTTAGAGCAACAACAAAAGAAATCCTACTTATTTTGCCAAATAATTGGAAGTCTATGGAGAAATTTCTAAGGAAATATTGACATAAAATATCATAGCAACAATTTGTGCTGATTTTTTAAACATAATTAACCTCTTAAGGAAAACTCAATCATTTTTGACTTACTAATGCTCTAAATCATGGTCCAAATTGTTATGTCTCTTCTTCCAGAGACATGGACTCCAAAGGAGATGAGTTCTCACAGGAATGGAGAATGAAAAAACACATAAAGTGTAAGTAGTACAAAGACTAGAAAACATGATGGATAGTGTTGGAAAGAAGAGAAACACAAACACTTATTTTGTCTCTCTCCTAGAGGTATTTCATTCATTATGTATATGTGAATCATAGACATATATGACCTTGAAAGAATTGGCAAAACTGCAAGAATGCTCACAGTAATCCCATCCTACTTCCATGTATTCAGTGTTCATAAAATGCAAGGTCAACTGTCTGCAAATGCCCAGTGTGAAGCTGATCCTGTAGACTCTGGCTAACAGTGACTGACTCTACAGTCAAAAATTTACAGTGTTCTTTGGATTTTACTGGCTTTTTCCATGAAATCCAACCTCTCATTACCAAATGTAACTTTTTTTTTCCTATTCTTTAATTTTCTGGGTCTGTCCTTATGCTGCAAGTACATTTATATTACTATGACAACAGATTTACAAAGCAAAACATTGACTTGGTTTCTTATCTAAGATTATATTTTCTAACAAAAATATAGACAACTTCTTTCAAGTTCCATAAAGAATTCTGTAACTTTTAAAAGGATTGTAAATGCCTGCAATTCTTGATATTAATATAACTATAAAGCTATAAGTACAAGCATAAAGATAAAAAGTGTGCTTTAAATATCTAAAATATCTAAATATCTCAAAACTACTGCTCTAAAATATCATTGGGACTTTATTCGTCCTATAAAGTGAAATGTCTCTTACTCTTATAATGCTTAGGGAGAAGGTTCAGTGTGGAATCTTCAGATTTGGGAAAGAATAGGCATGAATCTGGCACATTATGAAACCCCATAGAAATAGTTCCTTATATTCAGTGAATGCTTCCTCCTGAATCATTTCTTGCTTATTTTCCACTAAACCAATTGATTCCTCTCCAATGTCACTAAACAGTCTCTGTATGTGTCTCTGTTTTTGTCTCTATGTTACAGACACACATGCAAACACACATTCACACACATGGACAGGTTTATTGAGATTTTGACATCTTGTCTTATTAACAAATGAAATGCTGATTTACTGTATGGCTCACCAAACAGAAAAGCAAAATGCAGTTATTACTTATACATTTATATACATAATACTCACTGGAACTCCAGTGTAGTACAAAGAATGGTATCTTACTTAGAACCCTGAATGGTTTATATGATAACACACCTGCCAAGATTACTGAGTACAGAAGCTTAGAATCTGAAGTTATCATTAACATCACCAAATCCAAACTTCACACTTAAAGATGGAAAAGCTGAGGCCCATAAAGGTCATAGAACATGACTAAGGTGATAATATTTCATTATCGATTATAAAGGCATTTGAATTCTGCCAGATTCCTTTAACACAGGATTAATAGCATGCTCTTTAGTCTCCCTTGTAGATGGGTAAGCCAAGAGGGATCGTCTTTTGGGATTCTCAGCATTATTAGAGTTATTATTTTGGCTGGATTAATATATCTTTCAAATTGTGGTATTTGGAGCAAGAAACACCAAAAAATCATTAATGACATCACTACTAATGTATACGAAGTGCTGCTCAGCTAAATTTAGGTTTATAGTTGTAGAAAAAGGCAGCAAAAAATATCATTTCGTGAATTTGCATAAGCACATCTCAAAGACATTGTGTAGGAAGCAGATCATTAGGAGTCTATAGCTGTAAACACTGCATAGCCGTTAAAGTTGTCAGAATTGGCATTGGATTTTTCTTTATATTTCAAAGACTTTATTGTCATAAGTATAGTACTAGAGGAGTATGTAACTTTTTCTACCTTCCCATTTCCAGTAATGGAAAATATATGCAAATACGCCAAGCAGAGTTAATTTTTTAAAGAAAATAAAATTAACACTTCAATTCGGTAACATAAATTCCAGCTCTGTTTATTCTGCATAAACTAAAAAATTAAAATATATATTACTGATAAATATAATAAAAATAAGATACAGTCTGGGAGTAGCTAGACAGGTGTCACCAGGTTCTCATGTTCAGGAGAGAAAAAAAAAAAAAAAGTCTTAAAGCTGGCAGATGGTTCAGAACCTTGGACAGTTGCCCAGTTGCCGTTGCCACTGCTGAACTTCCTTGACCCCCCAAAATGTGATTCTCCTGACTTAACAAATATTTAGCAGTTTGTAGTCTATTAGGATTGCTGTAGATGGTGTGTTAGTGGCCCCAGAAGAGACAAAACCAACTGTCAAATATATGTTAACTTTAAAGACACTCTGGATGCAAGATTTTTAATCATCTGGACATTTATATAATATCTTATTTCCATTTTCATAATCTTTTTTGTGATAGCCTACAGGAAAAAAAAAAACAGATCAGCTGCATTTCTGAAAAAGTGTACCAGTAGCACCAAAAAATAATATTTTTATTTGAGACATTTTGCTCTTCACAGATGAAGGGAACTCTTAATTGAAATAATTAAATAGTTTCTTATGTTTAAATTCACTCTGCAATGTCTTCAAAGAAGCATTTCAGAACACACAGTATAGAACACTTAATTTAAATACCAGGTGAAAAATAATCAAATTCATTTATTTAAACTGCCTAATACAGATCATACTTAGAAAAACCTACACCATGTATTCAGGAGCGCCTGAGAAACCACTTCACTTGCCAGCTGGTTTTGGTGGCAGTGCAGATTACATTCATGACAGAGCTTGAACCTTGTCAGAAACATGAGATTTCAACAATCTCAGGCAACATCCATAAATCTTTTGCAAAATACAACAACTAAAGATAGGCCAGCAGCTATTCTTTTTTTCTATTTTAAAAAGAATGCCTATATATTTAAGTAACAAATATAGGATACGAATGGCCCTCAAAACATATAACTTCAAACACAATAGGATTGTTATTTCATTCAATATGTCCCTTATCTCTGCAGGTCTGGCTGTGCCTGGAAAATATAAAATCACTGCATATAAGCTTTGTAAACAAAAAAAAAATTACTGTCTGAAAACTCTATGCTGTGTGAATATTGTTACAACGAAGGCTTCCTTTGGTTGACTTAATATACTATTTTAGCCTAATAATAGTGGGTGTGCATTTCTTCCAACTACTAAAATTTCTTTAATCAAGTGATTCTCTTCATTTATAATTTATTTGCATTTTATTAATTACCTTTTTGAAGAGTTGGCAGCCAATCTACTGCAATTTTTTAAAAAGACTGAGGGCTCTCTGCAGGCTTTGGTGTTACCATTAAATGAAGGAGCCTATCCTCATCCTTTGTCCCGGTCTAGTTCTAGTATCTTCAGATTTACACAATCTATCCTACACTGGAAGAAGTTGGGCCCGGGATAAATCTGGATAGTTCATTACAGACTGGCAATGTCTCCAAGAGCACTCTCCATTTCCACAACAGTCTGAGAATTCCTGAAGCCCTATGAGAGGATAAACCAGTTTTGAGGACCAGCTTTGATTATAACTCACTTTGCAGCTTACCTCTTCCTCTACAAGGAAGGCTGGAACTGACAATTGTTCTTCATCCAAAAGGAACTTTCTTTTTTGTAAACATAGAGATTTTCTAATATATCTGGAAGTTTTGTCTCAACCTGAATTCCTTGGTAGTGGTCAGGAATAGCTTGATTTGAGTGAATGTGAGCCTTTTCATTCAGTTATGCCAAATGACACAGAAATAAACTGTGGCAACTTGGTGTCACCTTTACACTTTCATATTTCACACATGGCAAATGACTAATTTTTGTATAAACTATAAATTTTTTTTAGATGGAGTTTCACTTCATCACCCAGGCTGGAGTACAGTGGCACAATCTCAGCTCACTGCAACCTCCTCCTCCCAGGTTCAAACAATTCTCCTGCCTCAGCCTCCTGAGTAGCTGGGACTACAGGTGTGTGCCACCATGCTCAGCAAAATTTTATATTTTTAGTAGAGAAGGGGTTTCACCATGTTAGTCAGGCTGGTCTTGAATGCCTGACCTCGTGATCAGCCCACCTCAGCCTCTCAAAGTGCTATGATTGCAGGCATAAGTCACTGTATAACCTATAATATTTTTTTTCTCTTTTTTTTAAAAAATTTATTTATTATTATTATACTGTAAGTTGTAGGGTACATGTGCATAACGTGCAGGTTTGTTACATATGTATACTTGTGCCTTGTTGGTGTGCTGCACCCATCAACTTGTCATTTACATCAGGTATAACTCCCAATGCAATCCCTCCCCCCTCCCCCCTCCCCATGATAGGCCCCGGTGTGTGATGTTCCCCTTCCTGAGTCCAAGTGATCTCATTGTTCAGTTCCCACCTATGAGTGAGAACATGCGGTGTTTGGTTTTCTGTTCTTGTGATAGTTTGCTAACAATGATGGATTCCAGCTGCATCCATGTCCCTACAAAGGACGCAAACTCATCCTTTTTTATGGCTGCATAGTATTCCATGGTGTATATGTGCCACATTTTCTTAATCCAATCTGTCACTGATGGACATTTGGGTTGATTCCAAGTCTTTGCTATTGTGAATAGTGCTGCAATAAACATACGTGTGCATGTGTCTTTATAGCAGCATAATTTATAATCCTTTGGGTATATGCCCAGTAATGGGATGGCTGGGTCATATGGTACATCTAGTTCTAGATCCTTGAGGAATCGCCATACTGTTTTCCATAATGGTTGAACTAGTTTACAATCCCACCAACAGTGTAAAAGTGTTCCTATTTCTCCACATCCTCTCCAGCACCTGTTGTTTCCTGACTTTTTAATGATTGCCATTCTAACTGGTGTGAGATGGTATCTCATTGTGGTTTTGATTTGCATTTCTCTGATGGCCAGTGATGATGAGCATTTTTTCATGTGTTTGTTGGCTGTATGAATGTCTTCTTTTGAGAAATGTCTATTCATATCCTTTGCCCATTTTTTTGATGGGGTTGTTTGTTTTTTTCTTGTAAATTTGTTGGAGTTCTTTGTAGGTTCTGGATATTAGCCCTTTGTCAGATGAGTAGATTGCAAAAATTTTCTCCCATTCTGTAGGTTGCCTGTTCACTCTGATGGTAGTTTCTTTTGCTGTGCAGAAGCTCTTTAGTTTAATGAGATCCCATTTGTCAATTTTGGCTTTTGCTGCCGTTGCTTTTGGTGTTTTAGACATGAAGTCTTTGCCCATGCCTATGTCCTGAATGGTACTACCTAGGTTTTCCTCTAGGATTTTTATGGTATTAGGTCTAACATTTAAGTCTCTAATCCATCTTGAATTAATTTTCGTATAAGGAGTAAGGAAAGGATCCAGTTTCAGCTTTCTACTTATGGCTAGCCAATTTTCCCAGCACCATTTATTAAATAGGGAATCCTTTCCCCATTTCTTGTTTCTCTCAGGTTTGTCAAAGATCAGATGGCTGTAGATGTGTAGAAAGAAATCAAGGGTATTCAGTTAGGAAAAGAAGAAGTCAAATTGTCCCTGTTTGCAGATGACATGATTGTATATTCAGAAAACCCCATTGTCTCGGCCCAAAATCTCCTTAAGCTGATAACCAACTTCAGCAAAGTCTCAGGATACAAAATTAATGTGCAAAAATCACAAGCATTCTTATACACCAGTAACAGACAAACAGAGAGCCAAATCATGAATGAACTTCCATTCACAATTGCTTCAAAGAGAATCAAATACCTAGGAATCCAACTTACAAGGGATGTAAAGGACCTCTTCAAGGAGAACTACAAACCACTGCTCAGTGAAATAAAAGAGGACACAAACAAATGGAAGAACATACCATGCTCATGGATAGGAAGAATCAATATCGTGAAAATGGCCATACTGCCCAAGGTAATTTATAGATTCAATGCCATCCCCATCAAGCTACCAATGAGTTGCTTCACAGAATTGGAAAAAACTGCTTTAAAGTTCATATGGAACCAAAAAAGAGCACGCATCTCCAAGACAATCCTAAGTCAAAAGAACAAAGCTGGAGGCATCACGCTACCTGACTTCAAACTATACTACAAGGCTACAGTAACCGAAACAGCATGGTACTGGTACCAAAACAGAGATATAGACCAATGGAACAGAACAGAGTCCTCAGAAATAACCTATAATATTTTTAAAACCAGAGATGAGTGGTAAGTTAGAGCTCAAGAAAAAAAATCACGTTTTCTAAAAGGAATACATAATCTTCTTCCTTTTATATTTTATTGGGATAATTATACTAATTGATACAGCTTATGTCGAACTTTGTGACTTGTATAAATATTGTTAATTTTTCTATTCAATGATGATATCCAATCAGTATACTAGTGGGAGAGCTTTGATACCATTTTGCAGATGAGAAAACTGAGCACAAATGAGGCTCAATGTATTGGCCATCAACTTGGTAAAGTATCAGACTTGAAACTTTAACTCAATGTAAGAGAGATTTGTATTATATACATTCACTCACATATGATTTGATATGTATTATGAAATTAATGGGACTGTGGTCAACTATAGAACCTACAATTGATTATATGCATATTTTTAAAACAGAAATACTGAGTAAATATTCAGTGTGCACTAGTGTAACAATTTTTAAAGATAATGTACTTCTGGGACCTCCCAGACCTACTAGCATGTGAATTACATAGCAGTAAACACAAGATTTATTTTCAGATAGTTGGCATATGGTGCTAGTGAGAACAAATATGTAGGTTTGATTTCTCATTTGGGCCAGTTGATGTAATTCAGGGAAAAGACATATTCCAGAGCTGCATGACAATCGCAGTTACACAATTTAAAGATATGTAATCACAAAGAAACGTAGGTGAGAGAATACTATTGACTCAGTGAAGTAGGCAAAACTCGGGTATTCTACAGATCAACTTCTTACTATCAATTTCATAGTAACAGTTCTTTTCAAAATTCTCTTTTGTTTTATCTAGAAGTTTACTCATTACTTTGACCTACAGGTGTTGAAATAATATCATTGTGTGGATTTAAACACTTGTAGATTTATGTTTCTTGAATCCAAGTTCTATGATTTATATGGACACCACAAAATTTTTTCAATGAATATCTTTTTCTCAATGAATATCAGAATTTCAGAGATGAATCGTGATTTATAAATTGTTTCCAATATCATGTTGCATGTTTCTCAATAATCCATGCTTAAGTCTAACAATAGCATAGATAAAAATCTAATTATTCCAAATTAATGCCAGAAAATCTGGGAAGAAGCAGCTATCACTAATTATTGACCTACTGTTGGTCTTGGTTTCTTGATTGAATTGTGATAACTCATTTAATTCTTCACATCTTTCAATTATGTTATTTATATTTTTGCACTGAGCCATGTTTAATTACATAGCTCTTGCAAACTGTCCTGCACTGGCCCTGAAAGGATGCCAAAGGTAACAAAGAAAACTGAGGCCACATAGTTGTATTCAATGTACCAACCAGAAAGTTTAGGGAAATATGATTCTGGACTAGGGATTACACGTTTTCTCCTGTAACTTTGCATATTTATGACCTATTTCTGATCCTTCTGTAGGGAACCTCTTCTTAATTTAATAATTCTTATACTCTTACTTGTGTAATTCTTCCTGCTGCTGAATATCAAGAAACTTCAAATCTTCTCATCGCCTACCTCGCATGAACATATAGATTTCCTGCTATCTAGAATTAGAAACCAATTTCTAAAATTTTGAGCATCTTCTGAATATGTCACTATATTTTGTGGAAATCTGTGCTGAGCTTACTGTATCTGAAGGAAAACCACCCTTTCTAACTGATATCCTTAACACCACCATCAAATGTCATTTTAAATCCTCTATACTTTGAGGATGAATGAGCTATCCAGAGAAAACCTCAGATACTGTCTTTACAAGAATTACTCTGAACTAATCAACTAGTAGTATCAAGTGGAACCCAAAACAAAGAGAATCAAAGGTGGTTGTTTTTCTTTTTTTTTCTGCCTACCATACTGTTCAGTATTCTCACAGCATTCTATGCTGCCCCTTAATGTCTAAACTTGGCAAAAACTAATTTATGACTTTATCTTTTAGTTCCATTTTCGAAATACAGAATTCATATAACATTTCTTTCTGAGTAAACAACACTTACCTTTCCAAAAATAAAAATAGAAATGTTGCTTTTGGGTAGTAAATAAATTTGCTTATTCATGAGCGCCGTATCTTCTTTTAAAGCATCACAGCAACATTCCCCCGTTTCTGTTTTAGAATAATGTTTGTTTTTTCTCCTTTGACACCTCCGTACCATGGCTTTATGACACAACAGGGTACACTTGGTTGGTGTGTTAATATCACAGTTTGAATGCAGTAAGCTATGAATTCAAAAGAGAGAAACTACAAAGGACCAAAAAGTGTATTACTGGTTGAATAAAGCACATCCTGAAGTGGTAATTCAAGTTTTATTTAGTCACTTTATTAATGATACTCATTATGTTATAGGGTACTATGTTACATAAAAGGAATCATATGCCCCCAACTGTACATGGATGATGCGGTAATTCCATCAAGGCATTCTAGTAATGCTGCAAACTACCTAAGCAAAGCTTGAATAACTTGTTTATTAGCACCAGAACACAGAAAGGAATAATAGCTCTTATTTTATATACATTGGGGATACATTATATACCACAATATGTATTTATGTTAGTCAGGTGTAGTAAATGAACACAATTAAAGTGAAATTGTGCAAAGAAATACTCAATCATTGCCTTATAAAGAGAATTACCACACAATCCCTTTGGAGCCTCAGATCTCTTTCCATTTCTGTCCATCAAAGAATCAGGAATGGCAGAAAGAGAAGGAAACGGCCGGGTGCGGTGGCTCAAGCCTGTAATCCCAGCACTTTGGGAGGCCGAGACGGGCGGATCACGAGGTCAGGAGATCGAGACCATCCTGGCTAACACGGTGAAACCCCGTCTCTATTAAGAAATACAAAAAACTAGCCGGGCGAGGTGGCGGGCGCCTGTAGTCCCAGCTACTCGGGAGGCTGAGGCCGGAGAATGGCGTGAACCCGGGAGGCGGAGCTTGCAGTGAGCTGAGATCCGGCCACTGCACTCCAGCCTGGGCGACAGAGCGAGACTCCGTCTCAAAAAAAAAAAAAAGAAAGAGAAGGAAACAAATGTATCCTGCCCACATGCAAGAAGAGGAATTCTTTCCCCAAGTTAGCAATCTAAACAGCTACTGGAGCTTACAGTTTTCTCTGCTGCATGGAGAGCACACCCAAGAGTGTGCTATGTCTCTGTCTGCTCACTATAATGCTGATGCAGAGGTGCATTGCACAAGGCGTCTTCACTCTCTTCTGGAGACCATGCATGCTTTAACACTTTTCCCATCAAAATCCAAGACAACCTTACTGGGTTGAAATATAAATCACAGGACACATTAGCAAGGATTGAGAACATCAATTGTTCTTCTAGAGTGCTCGGAGCCCGTAAGTTAATGCACGGGAAATCATGGAAAGAAAAGCTAACATTTATTGAATATATACTACGTTCCCACACTAGTTAAGTGTTTTATATACATCATCTGATTTACTCCTACGACCCTATGAGTAGGCGCTATTATTAATGTCATCTGCCAGAAGAGGAAATCTACAGCTCGCAGTGGTCGGAGACCTAGACTAGGAACTGAATGTCTGTAAACATGTGAGTCTAAGTAAGCAGAGTGTTCCAAGTTGAGCTGGCTTTGAAATCACTGCACACAACCACATAAATGGTACAGGGATTAGTGTTTCCTCCACTTTTCCAGAGAGAGGAGTTATACTGGGGGAAGGCTGCTGAGCAATTTCATATCCCTATTTGGTAAGCTTCACCCTCATAGCTAAATAGAATTTTTAAAAATCACATCATTACATTATGTTTTACCTTGTTCCCCCCAATTCTTGGTTCTTTGAAGAAGCCATCCCTTTACCTTACAAAACTGGAAACGAACAGTCTCTCATAACATCTTTCTACAAGGTTCTGAAGGGAAAGGATGGGCACTCTGACATGGAAAATCCAGAAGACTTAGGGTAGAGAAGCAAAATCCAGGTGGTTGGGCCCAAGAACTGTGCTGAGAGTTCTGGTTGAGGGAGATTAAGTGGAGAAACATAATACTTCACCTAGACATATAATGGGTTCAAAGATGGACTTTCAGACAGCTAAACCTCAATTTAAAGCAACTTTAACAAACACACTAGATATATGGCTTTCAGAATATTATTTAATATTTCCAAATCTCAGTTTCTTCATATGTAAATATTATCTGTTTCAGAATATTTTCATTAATATCACATAGTATAAGCTAAATAAAGTAAATTGTGTATGCCTGGCATGCTTAAAGTAGGAAATTCATTTATAATTATATAAATGGAAAGATGACTAATACAGGAGTACCTTTTATGATGATGTTTTATTCTACAAATATCAGAGTTACTTTTGTTATATTAAAATGTGGTGGTTTCAGTGAGGATGGCATGAGTAAGAATGCAACTCTGTGGACAATGAACAGATCTTAATCTAAGTGCTAAGTTTGGTTTTGGTGCACATTTCCTGCAGGACAAAGTGTTAACTCTTACACTCTCCTAGTCTTGACCTCAAGGCAGTCAAGAAATAGTAACGTGGGTAGTGGGTTTTCTGTTGACCATCACATGGTGGGAGATGACAAGCTTGGAAGAAAGCCAGCAAAGAAATCACAGAAAAAGAATGAGGCCAGCAAACGAGAACAGCGAGCTATATTTTTCTAAACCAGGTTATCTGTATCAGCACTGTTCAACATAAATGTAATGTGAGTCATAAATGTGAGCCACAAGTGTAATTTTAAATTTGCTAGCATCCACATTAAAAGAGATAAAAATTAGTTTCAATAATATATTCTATTTAACCAAATAAATCAGAAATACTGTCCTTTCTGAATGTAATCATTGTAACAATTAATAGGATTTGTTGTATTTTTATGTCTTTGAAATTCAACCAAACAGTGAATGGGATATGTCACAATTTTTTATCTTTTATAGCACGTCTTTACTCAGACTAGCCATATTTCAAGTGTTCAGTAGTAGCCACAGGTGTCTTGTAGAAATTGGTAGCATATTACCCATGTATCTCTTCTGGCCAGGAGCTACTGGTAAAATCTAGTTGTAGTTGTAGTAGCACCCTCATTTTAGCTTGGGTTAACAGCACCCTCACTCGTACCCATGCCTGGGTTTTAGAATATTATCCAGAAAGCAGTGTCCCCTGATGCCAGTGAGATGCTGCCGACAGTCAATCAGGGGAAACTCCAAAGGGAAGGTAAATGTCACAGTAAAAAGTTAGATCCATGGACCACACAACTCCTCCTCATCAGGAGATTCTCCTTCTAGAATGCTCCTGTTGAGGAGAGAAGAAAGTCTGAGTTTTCATTTGGTTAACTAAGGTACATTCTACAGAGTGGCATCCCATTTTGTGTAATAAAAAATAATAATCCTTATATAGGGATACTTTACACATGCAATGCATATATTAGTCTATTTAAAATAGTATATTTGCAGATGAAGAAACCAAGATACAATGAGTTCCAGTAACCCAGGCAGTCCAGCTCCT
Organism: Theropithecus gelada; assembly: GCF_003255815.1. NCBI lineage: Eukaryota > Metazoa > Chordata > Mammalia > Primates > Cercopithecidae > Theropithecus > Theropithecus gelada. Next base: position 126,357,279 of record NC_037668.1, on the reverse strand, counting down.
AACCATGGTTCTATCACCCCAGTGCCTTAGTCACATGTCTACCCTTTGAACTAACAGCAGTGACAGGAATGACAGCAACAGTGTGTGTGATTATGGAATGAAAACCAGATGCCCTGATCTTCATCAGCCTGGGGCTCTAACTCCTAGTACATGTATTAATATTAAATGAAATAAAGCCCCAGACCTTCCACTGTATCAGCACTTTTTTTTTTTTTTGACAGAGTTTTACTCTTGTCACCCAGGCTGGAGTGCAATGGTGAGATCTCGGCTCACTGCAACTTCCACCTCCTGGGTTCAAGCGATTTTCCAGACTCAGCCTTCCAAGTAGCTGGGACTATAGGTGCCCGCCACCATGCCCTGCTAATTTTTTATTTTTATTTTTATTTTTAGTGGAGACAGGGTTTCACCATGTTGGCCAGGCAGGTCACGAACTCCTGACCTCAGATGATCCGCCCACCTCGGTCTCCCAAAGTGCTGGGATTACAGGTGTGAGCCACCACGCCCTGCTTATATCAGCACTTTTATAAGCAACTCTTTTAGCTTAAAAAAATTAAGCTTCCCTAACATCTCTGCATATATTCAAGAAGGACACAGCTGTTACATTCAGGAGATACTTGGCAGCTAATGGACAACTCCATAAAGGAAAAAAAAAAAAAAATTGGCTGAGGTGAAACGCCTTTTGTTTCGTTTCCCCCTTCAGTCTTTTTCATTGCCTCTCATATCTACAACAGTGTTGCATGACTTTAAACTTTTTGTAGGAAAGTTCCAAAGACACAGAGATTTGAGAAATATTCTTGGTCAAAATGTTAAAGTTCCAGCAAGTTAAACAGGGGAATAAATGGGGAGAAAATGAGACAGAGCCCCCTTTCCAATGTGATCAATGAGGCCCTGAGAAACTCAAATGCATATCAGCCTATGATCCCCCTTTTTTCTCTGCCCTGCCCCAATATTCCTCAATGCAAAGGTTGAGAAGAAGAGGGAGGGGTTTTGCAAAGAAAATGACCCATTTTCATCCACCCACCCAACCTTCAGGATTCCTGGTGCCTATTCAATGCTGCTTTTCCTCTCCAACACTGTTTGCAGGGCTCAATAAGTGGAAAAGGAGTGGACTTTAGAATTAAACAAACCTGACTTGAATTGCTTCTCTATTTATTTATGAATATTGTGACTTTAATCACAACACTGAATCATTCCAAGGTTCAGTATGTATCTGCTAAATGTGGATAATAACACCTACCTCTCAAAGTTATTGCCAAAATCAAGTGTGTATAAAATGTGTCACACAGTGCCTGGCACATAATAGCTACCCTTTAAATGATAACCATTAGATATTTTTACAAGTGTAAACTGAAGCATCCCTCTCTGAGAGATTCTTTTTGTCCAAGTCTGGTAGTTTTAATGCGGAACATCCAGGGACTGTACAGGCACTAATAAATCAGAACAGGTGCCGGCCTTCGTGTAGCTCTTTTCAAGCATAACTGCTGAACAGTAACATTGCCTTTATAGTTGTGGTCCTATGGTCTTCCAAATTAAGGCGGAAGATAAACCATGTAAGGAACTATAAAATCCATGCACCAGAGTCAATGAAGAGAGCCAACTGCTACTCCCAGTATTCTTCCACTCCTTTTCAAGTAGTTGTAAAGTTCCTTTTGGTGAGGATCTAAAACACGTATTCTGAAGATACAGAAAACATCCTGTCCTGTAGCCCCTTTCCAGCCCCACAAGGTGTGCTAATTGCCTGACATGGCCTCAGAGACAAGCAAACATCTTTCCTCTCCAGGTCTCTGTGCCCATGAATTATGTCCTTTTCTAACCCAGAACTGAAAAGTCACACTGGGCAGCCCACACAGCCCTGCAAACCACAACATTTCTCTCATAAATAAAAGTAGAAATGGTAAAGCAGGGAGTGTGTGGTCATCACCCATGGCTGAGCAAAAGCCAGAGCAGCATCCAGCCCTCCGCTGCTTTGGTGAGTCACAATAACAGACTGGCCATTTAGAGAATTGTGTCTGCCCCTGCCAGTCTAGGAGGGGTTGGGGTGTTGGGTTTCTTGCCTCCCTCTCCAAGCAGCTTCATATAGGCCCAGTTACAGATTCAGGGGAAGAACTAAGCCCTTGGTCTTCTTCATAGCAGATTTGTTCAACTTTCAAGTGTGCATGATATTGCATGAACACATCAGCATATGCTATATAAGATGTCTACACCAGAGCATAGAGGCCTACTGATGAAATACTGAGAAATAAAGGGACATACATTAAATTCATGTAAAAATTCAAGAGTGAGGTATTATAAAAGTGAACTCCATTTTTCCACCTCTACTTTGCCTTGCCCTCTAAATATGTCAATTATACAACCCTTTAAGGTAAACCAGAGTAAAGAGATTAAATTAAAAAAAAAAAAAAAACCTTTCTTCATTCAGCAGACACTGATTAAAGGTCATTTATAGACAAAGGATGGAAGTAAGACATAATTACTTTCTTTAAGTTTGCTGTCTACCGAAAGAGGTGAAGCCTATATAGTCACAACAGGATACATTACACACTGGGAGGAAGGCAACTCCACATACCACTAGGTTAATCTGTGTAGGGTGAGTATAAACATTGGCAAATACCACAATTTAAGGGGTGGATAATGGAAGAAAATTCAACACCACCACAAATAAAAATAATGAAAAAAGGAACTCCTCAAGAGTCCTACTCCAGTCTCAGTAGATTACCTTTATTTCAACATCATTGAGAAAATCCCGACAATCAAAGGCCATTTCCATCAACTTTTCATCCCCACACAATCAAACTCATGGTTAGGTTCACACAGCCTTCTCCTCCTTCCTCCCACCCCAGAGAATGAGGTGTCCCCTCCACTGTCATGACGACACTTCTGAATTCTATCCCTACCGCTCCTGTCTTCTCAGAAACACATTCAAACCAACTATCTATTCTCTCTTCTTTACTCCAGTCTCTTTCCCAGCAGTTTCCTACAGCTGATAGAAATGCACAAGACTCATCTAATAAAAGCTCTCCCTTAGTGACATATACTCTTTCCTCACCAACTCTCACTGAGAATACTCAAATATTTAGTTTACCCTGCCTATTCTCTTAACTCGTCACTGGAAGCCACCTTCCTTCCTCCCACTTTACTGAAAGTGCTCTTGCCAAGCTCACCAATGACTAATTGCCAAATGGAATGGACATTTTACAGCCATTATCTTATTAAATCTCTGCTGTATTTGACACTGTCAGCACTTGGAAATCTCTTCTCTAGTCTCTTAGTGTCTGTGGCTTTGAAATTATTGTGGTTCTCCTTAATGCCTCTTCGATGGCTCCTTCTCAGTTTTCCTTCCTGTGCTCTTTTCTTCCATCTGCCACTTAGATGTGCATGTTTCCCAGAGTTTTGTTGATGCTTCTAGCTGCTTAGCCTCCACCTTCTCCTGCCTGTTTTCTAAATTCCAGAGTTCCAGTTGCATTTGTGACCTATACAACACATTTCAACAACCACTTTTATTTTGGTACTAAATTATCCAGAGTCAATTTCTATTGCTAGGAACTAAGAATGGAGGAGATTTGGCTGAACTGCAATTCTGGTGAAAAACAACAGGAAATGCAGTTATATATAAGGACAACATGAGTAAACTGGAGCCACCCCGCAAACAAAGAAGCAAACAACAAAGTAACAAAACAAGCACCTTGGTAGACATACAGCATTCAGATGAAATAATGTGATACTCCTACTTTACTTTGCAGTAAAGTATTTTGTCCAGTTTGGGATATCACATTTAGATGAGCAAACTGCATTAAACAATGTTTATTGTATTCTACATGGCAAATCATACTAGGCAGTGAAAATAAAAAGATTAGTAAGATTCCTGTCCTTTTGATATTTATTCTACTGGGAAAGATAAAGTTAAGTGCTGTATTAATATAAAAGAAGTACTGGTAGTGCAAAGGGGGTATAGCCAAAGCTGCTTTGAGGCACAGGAATAGTAATATTTGAGATGAATATTGAGTGATAAATAAGAGTTCACCAAGAAAATAATGAAAAGGTGAACATTCTAGGCAAAATCAATGGCATTCAGAAAAGACTGAAATGACAGATGGTCTAGAATGTAGGATAGAAGACATAAGGACACTCCAAGATAAAAACGGAGAAGAAAAGTGGAGTCTAATCAAGAAGGGCCAGTTTGTAAGTCAAGCACTAGCTTTCACAATCTAAATATTAAAAGGCCTAAACATCATAACTTTATGGGTCAAATAAGGATAATGGGTTGTTTTATTGTAAAATGCAGTGTACAGAAAACAAAACGTTGCCAGGCAACTGAAGATAACGTCTTTCAAAACTGAAGTTATACAAACTTTTTGCCTACGTATTTACACAATTCAAACAGAAATTACTAATAATTGGATCAGCTCTACAACAGAATGGAATGTCTTGTAAAGGAGGTTAGTTCTCTGTTACTTGTAGTATTATTCAAGCTGGTCTAGAAACTTATAAATAGAATTAACTGGGTTGGAATTTAGGTAATATGAACTTTAAGATATATACTATTTATTTAGCTTTCTACTATTCTTTCTATTGGTTTTGTTGCTGACATATTTGTGTCCTTAGGTAGGAAGCTCTACTGTTCATACAACACTGTCTCTTAAGATTCTGTGTCAATAGCAGCAGCAGCCAGTGAAACTACCACTCCTCTCTCTTTTAAGGAAAATATGTTTAGGTCTCAGAAAAGAATACAGATTTGCAATCAGAGTTTTAGATCAAATATTACTCCAGTGATTTTTACCTTCATTGTATTTTAATAATCAACTCCTTTCTATCTTCTCATTTTCCATAATTATTCTAACTTTGAAGGAATAAAAATCCATATATTGGTGTCTGTCCATAATTACTTTTTCCACCAAAAAGTAAGTTCCTTTACCCCCCTTCAATTTTTGTCCAGTTTATTTTGACTTGCTTTCTTTCTTGCCACACCTATTCCACATCTGCATTTTCAGAATGGGCATTTTCATTCATTCTCATCATCAAATTTTGAATGAAATTACCCTTCAACCAAACCCATATGATAAATGCCCAAACCTAAATTAAGCCTAAATTTTACTTTCTATACTCCTCTATCCTAACAGACAGGAAGAGTTTCTTTTCACAAGTATATCAGCTAATGCTGCAACACTTTCTGTAGTTGTCAATCTTGGCTGAGTCCTCATCATGGTAATTACTTAATTTTCCTTAGCCAGCTCACAGTTCCCTCAGTGGATATTCCAGAACTTCTATCTCCCCAAGACTATTTCAAATCTCACCAGATTATCTTGCCTTCTACCTCACAGGCAAGTGTGAAAGCATCTAGTACCCCTCATTTTCTTACCACAACTTTTAAAATTATTTGTATTCATCTTCATTCTTCCTCTTTGCCTTTTGACTAGGCTATTCCCTTAAATTATGCTCTTAATTCCCTCCCATGTCCCATGTCATTACGAATCTTGAATCATTAACTAACATCTCCCTACTATATCTTCTCTTTCCTCTGAGCTGAGAAATATTCTAGCAATTTTTTTTCATTTTTATATAGATCACGTAATATGTTACCGATTATGAAGAGAATAGACTTGGAGACATAAAAATACAGGTAAGGAAAATTTATATTGCTTCAGGAAGAAATCATAAAGATATGAACAAGAAAACAATAGTAGTGATAGAGAGGTTAGAAAAGTTCAATAAATAATTAGGAGATAAAGTAAGTATAGTGATTAATATTATTACATATTATAAGAGGTACATGCTGTTACTGCCACTGAAAGTGAATGGCTCCTACTAAAACCACTGATGCTAATTATCTCAGATACCACCATACCTCCTGCAAGATTAATACTTCACTGTCTTTTATTCCTGAGTTACTAACTTCAGATTTAAAGTCTTATACTAGCACATCTGATTGGCCAAGACAAGGTCATATATCTATTTTCGAGCTGCTTAGGAACATTGCCCCAGGAAAGCAAGTTATTCGGTATTATGAGCTTCTGTTTGGAGGAAAATGAGCTCACCATTTTGGGAGAGGGATTAGATCTCAGGGAGAAAATACAAATGCGAATTATACTCAACGCCAGGACTTTTTGAACACAAAGGCAATTTTTTCAATCAATTCCTATTTAGCAAATGTTTCAGTATTTTTCCCTGTTTTAACCTCTTTATCCTTCTTCACCTTAAATATGTCCCAACATTTTAGTTATCCCCCAAGATTTAAACCACTCACAGATTCAATAAAAATGGCTATCCTAACACAAGCCTCTGGCAAAATTGTGTATGGCAGAGACCAGAGCAAAGGTCTGTGAAATACCAAGATAAAGACCTTCAAATTTGAAGTTAATCAACTCCCACTGAGAGACCTGTTCAATGGGCTATAAAGATGCCTAACTGTGCTTTCCATTTTTTACGTTGTTCCTAATCATGCAACCGGAATTCTTCTGACATTGTGGCCAACTATAATCTAAGTGCACTGTGTCCACAGTATTCTCTTGAATTACCAGGATGGTGAAACTATAAAAAATGGGGAAGGGATCATTTTATCTTAGTATTTTTTTAATTGGTAAACCAAGGATGGAAAATAAGAATGAAAAGATGGAGAAATGTCTCCTGGGTGAAGTGGAAAATAGGAACAGTCCCAGAGTAGCTATTAAAGAACATTAGACTCTGAAAGAAATTGGGTAATCCACCAATAGATAAGCAAGACGAGACTGCATGATTGATGATCTATCAATTTACCTATTGGCAAAAAGTGCTATGAAAGAGGATGTGTCAAATATAAAATGTGGCTAGAAGCCGTGCAACAAAATGTTCACCATAAATAATTTGCCCCAAACTTATTGCTTTGAAAACCAACAGGTGTCAACTAATTCATAACTTCAGAGAAGAATCCAGAACTGCTGGCAAAAGGCCCTATACCTTTAGAGTCACAATTTTTCCCAACCGGGGTCCCCTGCAGCTTCAGAACTGGCACACCAGGCAACAGCTCTGTAGCAAAAGGCTTTTTCAAACTGCATTTTTTTCAGCAGTTAAATCTGAGCTGTAACATTTGGCAGGTTTCCTTGCTAACATTTGGCAATAATTGTTTATCAAATGCTAACAAGGAATGCTGCCAAATGTAACAGCTCCGACTAAACCATCTAAAATATAATACTGAGGCAAAAGTCTACAGACATGTGCTCAATTTTTTCTGACTAATCCTAGAAATAGGATCCTGTGCCCTTGGTCATCAGACCATGCTGCACCACAGCAGGGAGGCACAAGGGACCAGATTCTCTTTCCTCTGCACAGTGTATTATTTCCTTTGATTTCCAAGTGAGCTTCTGAGAGAAAGATGCCTGATAAACAGAGACGGAAATTTACAACAGGACATACAGTGTAACTTCATCAATTTGGATACAAATTTGTGAAATATCAGGCAGCAAAACAAAGGCAGAATTACCTTTGATGGACAAACCATTTTTCATTCATATTGGTCCCCCAACTGTGCCTTGTTATCCACATTGAAGGCATCATTCCTGTGCCCATTCGCTCTCCTCATTCTAGCTCTTTGGGCAGTCTAGGTCTAACCTCCCCTGCCTTTGCTGATGAAAATCTTCACAGTTCTAGCTCAAATTCCACTTTCTGTAGGAAGACTTCCCTGCTCCACCTTCCCATTATTCCTGTCCTGCCTTCTTAAATTACTTTTGTTTTAAACCTGTATTGCCTAAAGCCGTATTTGGCCCTTGATACTATTCCTTATTACTACCATTGTTCCCCAGGCAGTTCAGTACCTTAAGTCCTTCCTTCCCCAATAAGCTTACTGACCCCTTGGGGGCAGGATCTGACTGCATAACTCACAGAATTTCTAACAAGGAGCTGCATACAATACTGTACTTATGACTCTTTAGGGCACAAATTATAGATCAAATGATTTTCAAATGGTTTATAAGCACTCATTTACATATTGATATCTGATATGCTAACTGGAAGGTATACTCAGTTATTCACCAAAATAGGTCATTTCAGATACTTTCCCAGGTCATTTTAGCTTATGTTAGCTAAATTTGGGTAGGTACATATGTTTGAAAGGAATCAAACTGCTTTTCTTCAGAACTCTAATTGAAAATTTTAAACATTCAGTAATCCTTTATTGAGTCTGAACTATGTGCTACTTTGCAAGGCTCTTGGAATACAAAAATAGGAAAGACATTGCCTTATTCTTCACTGTCCCACTCCCCTCCCCTCAAAAAAACATGCTGGAAAATGGCAAAATATTATTTAAATAACAAAAAATAACCCAATGTTATTTGAGGAATAAAAATAAATAACTCACCATTTTTAAATGTTGATTGAAGAAAATTTTCATTAAAGATATCGCCTATAGGCTTTTGACAATATTTCTCATTTTATATAAATACGTACTCACATGAGACATACATACAAGTCACACATAGTACTACAAGCCAAAGGATTTAAGAAGTAGTTCGTGGGAATCGAACAGTTCGAAAAAGCAAAATCAAGGTTCTCATCTCTACTATAAATACATGGCAAAAGTACTTCCAAATGCAAGATTTTGGTATCACAGGAAAAGTATCTAGATTCTAAGCACTCTCTGCTTTGCCATTTAACAGCCAAGAGTCATTAGATAATTTTATTAAGTTCTCAGCTATTCAAATCCCTTATATAGAAAATGAGGATAACAATGCCTTCCTTGATTTATGTCAAAGGCCTCCGCCAAATACTCTCTCTGAGTCTACATATAAAACCAATGAATCTCTTGTTTAGGAAACTTAGATAATGAGAGTTATAAAGCAGTTAAGAGTAAACTAGAACATATAGTAATAATTTTAAGCCTTTAGATTTTTCACTTAAAATGCATAATTCTACTCCAGTCTTAAATTGTGCCCAGGAATGCAATCAGATTCCCCTTAACTACATAAAAGGAGACACAGGTAGACTTTTCCTCATAATATTCCAAAAGATTGTTGGACATGAGACATACAGAGTTACCAGCAACAGGGATGTCTGCCCTGTGCCTTCCTCAACCTTAAGTTCCAGTTAGAAGGCCCCAATATTTAAACGGTAACCAGGCAGAAGAGTGAACCTTCGCACAAAGATTTTCAGCCAATAAAGCACCAAATCTGGGCAAGCCTTCTTGGATAGGTGCCAACATAGACTAATTCATAAATTTGTCAGGGCTTGGGCCTTCTCCCAGCTGTGCAAGTTAAACCTTTTTAGTGCCTCTCTATGCTATTCCTTCCTCCTGAACCTCACAATGTCCAGCTGACATTCAGGCTGTGGAAAACTGTATTGCCTTTCTTGATGGAGGAGAATGGAGTCTGCGCTACCCCAAGGACACTGAGGATATGCCTTTTTGCTGTAAAAAGAGGCCATCACAGGTTACACAGTGCTTCTGCTCAGAAGAACACCTCCTCATTATTTTTTCAACAGATGTCTTGGTGAAGCATATTTTACTATTTATGTTAGCCTCCTGTAAAACATCTGAGAAAATTCAGAATAACAATAAAAAATGATTGTGTTCACAAAATCAAGTAAATCCAATAATATTTCTGACAGAATTGATTACAATAATGTCAAACGCCCCTCTCCACTCTCTTTGAAAGTTATTTCAAACATAAAGATAATGAAATATGTTGCCTGTCACTTGTAAATTGTGTGCTGAAAGTCTAAAGAGATAATTTAAAGATTTCCAGGTAGAACAATACACTTGCTTTATTTTATTTGTCAAGTAAATATATTAGTAGGAACTTTCTACTGTGGAAGTTGGAAACCCCACAAGAGAAGCAGACATTTAAATTACAATATGAAATTTTGTCATGGGTCACATTCCTGAATTGTAGAGGCTTCTTTACAATTGGTGGTGGTGGTGAGTGGAGACAGAAGCAGATACTTAGTAAATATTTCCATAAAATTTAGAGATAGGTTTTGCTATGGTGGCATAGCATAGTGGTTAAGTGCATGAATGTTTAGTATTAAAACACCTGGGATCAGGTTCCAATTCCATCACTCACTATCTGTGTGACCTAAGAAAATCACTTCACCTCACTGTGCTTAAATTTCCTGCTCTGTAAAAGGAGACAATACTAATTAACTCACTGGTGTATAGTGAACAAAATGAGATGTATAAATAATTTTATGGCATGAAACACATAGTAATTGCTCAATAATGATAGCTATTTTATTACTGAATGCACTGATAGCTATAGTTGTTATCAGATACAGTCCTCTACGTATATTCCTTCAGTTCTATTTCTTTCTAGTCCCCCTTTTTATTATTTTAATCCCATAATTACATCACACTTCTCATAATCTATACTCCTTCCTCATTGATTGCTCACTAAACTTTGTAATGAGGGGCTTATGATCTTATTTCTAAACTGGTTGATTTTTTTTATTCTTTGCTTTCCCCACTATATGTAAACCCTGCGTGGGTATGTCTTGATCCTCACTGGCTCCTCCAAATCTAGCACTTATCTGTCATGTGGCAAGTGCTCAACACACGCAGTTAAATAAGTGAGCGCATCATTGTGCTTCATTTACAGATAAGGAAAGTGAGGCCCTGAATATTTAAGGAAATTGCTTAAAATCAAAGTCAGCTCAACTAGCAAATGGAGGAGCTAAGATGTGGAAACTGGTTTTCACTATCCGAGCTCACGCTCATTTCCGTGCACTCACTGCCTTGTTGAACCTAGAGCTGCATGTGGCAGAGCTCTAGAAACCTGACTCACACGTTTTCATAACAATTTTTCAGAGCACACTTTCCCTCTACAATATTTTTAATGGAATATCAAAGGGGGCTACTTGTAAATCTCAGTTAGTGGAGTCCTTTTGAACACCAACCACTGACATTCAAGCAGTTAGGCAATTATTGCTGCTGGAAATGCAAAGGCCCAACCTGCATGCTACCAGTACTTCCATCTCCAGTGAATTTACCACCAGGGACAATAAAAAAGAAAGTAGTGAAATGGTACAGTAAGTGTCTGATGGTTAAATGTCACAATAACAGATTTCTACAGCTTAATTGTTGTTTGGGGGGTGAAAGGGAATGTTCCTTGGGAAACAGTAGGGAACAGTTGGTAGTAAAGCCAATTTATGCTCATATATTTTGCTGTCATCAACAAAAGACATCGCCTAGATGTGGCTGAGGCAGTATTTCATTGCTTAACTCTTTTTAGATTCATCAAATTTGATATTTATTTTAACACCTTTATCTCTAGATAGTAATAATAATAATACACATTTTGTAGCGTTTCAAAATTCTTCTCACTGCTAGTATACATCAATTATCTTTGATAGTTACAGTATGCTCAGGTTGGCCAAGGAAAGACTTATTTCCCCCATTTTCCACATGAGGTCATTGAAACAGATCAAAAGCTAAGAGATTTCTGTGCCATCACACAGACTATGACTGACTCAGGACTAGAGCTCATCCCTGACTCGAAGTCCAATGCTCCTTCTTTAGCAAATATACAAATATGTTTGGGAGCTCCACTGACATTCTGACTTAATTCCAAGCCATTTCAGATGTCAAAGTCTGGTATTCATCAAAGAGCAAGGAAACTGACACAATGCAGCTTTTGCATTAGCCCTTTTTTTTTTTTCCTGCAGTAAATTTCAGTTTCTATCAGTACACAGGCCACTTAATATCCTTCCCATGTTTATTTGGGAGATTCCATTTTTCTCACTTTCAATAAAATCCCATAGATTTTTTTTTAAAACTGAAAACAAAACACAATAATGAGAATACTTAAGGACCGGTATCCAAATCTGATTAGCATCCCCAAAAGGGTACTTCCACTTATTTCATAGCGCAGTCTTAACTGTATTTACCTTGTTCAGAGCTAGAATGTCAACATTACTCAAGTTGCCGGTGTGTGGGGTCTGCTGTGAAATCACAGTGAACACATAAGGGACCGATTAGCATGACCTGCTATTTATTAGGCAACCATGGCATTTTGACCACATCATAAAAAATCCTTCCGAAGAAAACAGTTTTCTGGCCCTTTGCTACTTAAATCAGAAAAGGGCTTCTTAGACAAATGTGTACTTTGCCTAAATATCTACATTTCGTAGTCAGAAAGACATGATAGGCTTCTGAATTTTAAACATCAGAATGCATGGCTGTGAAACATGTAAGTAGCTCACCTTTATGACAAAGCAGGGGTTTCTATTTGGACGCTTTTGTTCCTTTCAAAGTAAGACAGCACTTGTTAACAGCACTCTTCCCTTTGTTACCAATACTTTGCTAGGCACAATAGGGGGAAATAAGATTAAGGTTAAAAGTCTTGACCTGAAAGAAACTGCAGTGTCACCGGGAAGAAAACATCAAAACAATAAGTGCACTCAGAAGATGTTGTCAAATTAGTAGCCATTTGATGAAATTTGTAGAAATGTCCCACCCCCTCTCCCCAGCAAAGGTGCTTCCTACTTTAAGGAACATTTTGTTAATAATTCTTAGTTTTCCTGCAGCCAGGAAATTCCTTAAGGGAACCAGTATAATCCAGCGGGGAAGATCCTCTGTTATAGGGTTGGACAGCTCTAGATTTGAAACCTGGTTTCCACTTTATATGCTGAGGAATCTTAAGCAATTTATTTAACCTCTCTGTGCTCAGGTACTTCATCTTCAAAGGTGTAGACAGGAGAGTGCCACGCTGGATATACACAAACTAGAGGTGCCACAGAATGTTAATCTTCCTACTTTCTTACATCATATATTTTTGTATCCCAAGATACCTTGCACCCTGCATTTGTAATTGCTGACCTTGATGTAAAGCAAAGGAACAAGAATGCTATTAGGCATCCACAAGAGTTAAATAGCAATTTTAACCCAAGGAGGAGGCCCAAATTAGATTAATTTGTAGATATGAATGTAGGCCATTCTGTTGAGATGGTCAATTAATTCAAAAGAAGATCTTCCTTTGCAGAAAGACAGAACCCTACCAGAAAACAAATCCCCTTTCATGTTGTTCTTAGCCAAGAGCAGATGTCTGGCAATATGAAAACATAGTGGTTATTTTCACAAATGAGATCTTTCTTTCTGCAGGCAGCATTGCAAAGCTAACTCTGGCTCCTATTTGAGGCTCAAAGATTACTATCTGTGCAGTGTTTATAGCAGTATTCCTGCAGCTGCATTAAAAGGTACCATGACCTCTTTAAGTACATGAATAATCTTCTTCAATGTGCAGTTGTACAGGTTCGGAATTCATTGCTCTTAAACAACCAGCAGGTTCCCAAACTTGACTCCCTTAGGAGGTTCAATTAGCCTCGGATTATTTTCATATTGATCATTTCTTTCCCCACCGCCCTTTTATTTTTAACCGTACATCCTTATTCTGCTAGTGTGAAACATATATTGAGTTTGTCAAACCACTTTTCCTCCTGATGCTTTATACCAGTATTTATTTGGAAAATGCCCCAGTTTACCTGTGCCCACTTGCTCCTTATAATAGTAAAGGGTTGTTTTATCTAGCATTAATTATATGTTATTTCAGGAACTTTATGAGCATGCATAATTCAATATTGCCATTCTCATTGTTTTGCAGACCAAATTACCCATTGCCTAGGCTGGAAAAAACAGTTCAAAAGCACCAGCCCTGACTCAATTTAGGATGTGGCTCCAGCAAGTTCATCAGCCTACTCTTTAGATATTGATCATCACTGCAAAGAAAACAATGCAGTTTTCTTTTCTTTTCTTTTCTTTCCATATTGGACCCAGCCTTTGGTACAGCTTGTTTACAGAAGCAAAATAATTGTGGAATAAATCAGGGAGCACAAGTTATATGGACTTCATAGAAGGATCTAGATAATTTAGACCAGAAAGCTAAGTAAACCTGAGGCAAAACCCAGTTTTTATACTCTATCCATATTGTATTTCAGTTCAGATCACCTCAATTTATAAATCTTGACTTTTGCCATCATATTCCCTATCCTAATCCCCAAACTTCCCAAGCTTCCATTGCCTATCTTTTCTACTTCTAGGTATAGAGCTGTGAAAATTTAAAAATTTGTAAATACTCTATGGGTTTCATCTTTACAACTTTGAAGTTAAAATAGTCTAAGGAGCTAACTCTAAAGCTAAAGCTATCTACCTCAGGAAGTGCCACCTCTATTTAAAAATATCTTCTCTAAATCACAAAAAAAAAGTTTACTTCATTCTTCATACTGCCTGAAAGCCCAACATTCATTCATTCATTCAACAAATAATATTGAAAGCTTAACATATGCCAAGCCCTATGTGAGGTCCTCTTATACCTTTACACATGAAAAATTAATTTGAAATAATAAACCTTCTTTTTAAGGATGAAAATATTGGATCCCTGGCAGGGATGAACTATTTTCCAGTCATTTAAACACTGGTGTGAATTAATTCAATCAGTACACTTTCTACTATCAACAGCTTAGATCCGTGGTATTGATGTGAATTGCGGTTATGAAAAGGGAAGGTGAATTGGGAATGTAGGAAACTCAGAACAGAAAGCTTGGCTTTGGACAGAGAGAAAAATTAGAACACAGGGTCAACAAATGTCTGTTGTAAAGTAAAAACATTAAAACAGTTACTATATGAAGCAAATATATCCATCATCTCATATAGTTATACATTCTTTTTTAATTTTTGTTGCAAGAATGGCTAAAATCTAATCTACACATTTAGCATGACTCCCAAATATAATACAATTGTATTACCCTATAGTTCTGTTTGTCATTAGATCGCTAGACTCTTCAGCCCACATGTCTGCTACTTTGTATCCTCTAACCTATAATAGCTATTTAAACATTTTGTCCAATTCAGTATAAGATAGAGATTTAAAAATCCGTCACTTCTGCCAGGATCATAGCTGTAATTTCAGCACTTTGGGAAGGGGAGGCTGGCAGACCACTTGAGGCCGAGAATTCAAGACCAGCCTGGCCAACATGGTGAAACCCTGTTTTTACTAAGAATACAAAAATTAGCTGGGCATGGTGACATACCCTGTAATCTCAGCTACTAGGGAAGATGAGGCACAAGGATCACTTGAACCCCAGAGGCAGAGGTTGCAGTGAGCTGAGATTGCCCCACCACACTCCACCCTGACAGCAGAGTGAGACTCTGTCTCATTAAAAAAACAAAGCTGGGCGTGGTGACTCATGCCTGTAATTCCAGCACTTTGGGAGGCTGAGGTGGGTGGATCACCTAAGGTCAGGAGTTCGAGGCCAGCCTGGCCAATATGATGAAACCTTGTATCTACTAAAAATACAAAAATATAGCCAGGCGTAGAGGCAGGTGCCTGTAATCCCAGTTACTCGGGAGGCTGAGGCAGGAGGATCACTTGAACCTGGGAGGCAGAGGTTGCAGTGAGCCGGGATCGTGCCACTACACTCCAGCCTGGGAAACAAGAGTGAAACTTCATCTCAAAAAAACCAAAAACAAAAAACAAATCCTCACTTTTGCCACCAAGGCCATATGTCCCCTTTGTGCTCTTGGGATTCAGATCATAGGCTAATGCTTTGAGGGACATTATTGAGTTCCTCTGGAGCTAGCCTAGATATCTAATCATGGTTTAATTCAACTATAAATCTATTGTGAACTACTGCTATGGTTTGACTGTGTCTGCCAGAGTTCATTTATTGGAAACCTGATTCCCAATACAATAGTGTGGAAAGTGGGGCCTAATAAGAGGTGATTAGCTGATGAGGGCTCTCCTCTCATAAACAGATTAATACAGGAGTGGGTTAGTTATCGCAAGAGGGAACTTGTTATAAAAGCTAGTTTGCCCCCCTCTTGCTCTCACCCTATCTCTTGCCTTTCTGCCTTCCATCACATGATGATGCTTTATGAAAGCCCTCACCAGATGCAAGCCCGTCAATCTTGGACTTCCCAGACTCTGGAACAATGAGAAATAAATCTCTGTTCTTTGTAAGCTACCCAGTCTCATTTACTCTGTTACTGCGGACAAAGCAACTATTTATAGCACTCTATAAGTAAACGCCTTCCGGGTTCCAAATAAACACATACATGTATATGTTAGAATCCAATCCACTTACTATCTAGAGGATTTTTGAAGAATAATTAAAATCCACACGTTCACTTCTTCACTCACTAGGCCTGTGAGTGGTTCAAGATAAGATCTACATTATAAGCATGAAGAACAATTAATTTATTTGTTACTTAGGGCCCTCTACACAGATCATTAATGCTAAATTCATATGTAAAAGACAATAATGTCTATCAGTGAAAGATAACACATTCAAGTCTCTTTTTTTTTTTTTTTTTTTTTTAATTTATTTATTATTATTATACTGTAAGTTGTAGGGTACATGTGCATAACGTGCAGGTTTGTTACATATGTATACTTGTGCCTTGTTGGTGTGCTGCACCCATCAACTCGTCATTTACATCAGGTATAACTCCCAATGCAATCCCTCCCCCCGCCCCCCTCCCCATGATAGGCCCCGGTGTGTGGTGTTCCCCTTCCCGAGTCCAAGTGATCTCATTGTTCAGTTCCCACCTATGAGTGAGAACATGCGGTGTTTGGTTTTCTGTTCTTGTGATAGTTTGCTAAGAATGATGGATTCCAGCTGCATCCATGTCCCTACAAAGGACACAAACTCATCCTTTTTTATGGCTGCATAGTATTCCATGGTGTATATATGCCACATTTTCTTAATCCAGTCTGTCACTGATGGACATTTGGGTTGATTCCAAGTCTTTGCTATTGTGAATAGTGCTGCAATAAACATACGTGTACATGTGTCTTTATAGCAGCATAATTTATAATCCTTTGGGTATATCCCCAGTAATGGGATGGCTGGGTCATATGGTACATCTAGTTCTAGATCCTTGAGGAATCGCCATACTGTTTTCCATAATGGTTGAACTAGTTTACAATCCCACCAACAGTGTAAAAGTGTTCCTATTTCTCCACATCCTCTCCAGCACCTGTTGTTTCCTGACTTTTGAATGATCGCCATTCTAACTGGTGTGAGATGGTATCTCATTGTGGTTTTGATTTGCATTTCTCTGATGGCCAGTGATGATGAGCATTTTTTCATGTGTTTGTTGGCTGTATGAATGTCTTCTTTTGAGAAATGTCTATTCATATCCTTTGCCCATTTTTTGATGGGGTTGTTTGTTTTTTTCTTGTAAATTTGTTGGAGTTCTTTGTAGGTTCTGGATATTAGCCCTTTGTCAGATGAGTAGATTGCAAAAATTTTCTCCCATTCTGTAGGTTGCCTGTTCACTCTGATGGTAGTTTCTTTTGCTGTGCAGAAGCTCTTTAGTTTAATGAGATCCCATTTGTCAATTTTGGCTTTTGCTGCCATTGCTTTTGGTGTTTTAGACATGAAGTCTTTGCCCATGCCTATGTCCTGAATGGTACTACCTAGGTTTTCCTCTAGGATTTTTATGGTATTAGGTCTAACATTTAAGTCTCTAATCCATCTTGAATTAATTTTCGTATAAGGAGTAAGGAAAGGATCCAGTTTCAGCTTTCTACTTATGGCTAGCCAATTTTCCCAGCACCATTTATTAAATAGGGAATCCTTTCCCCATTTCTTGTTTCTCTCAGGTTTGTCAAAGATCAGATGGCTGTAGATGTGTGGTATTATTTCTGAAGACTCTGTTCTGTTCCATTGGTCTATATTTCTGTTTTGGTACCAGTACCATGCTGTTTTGGTTACTGTAGCCTTGT